>NC_133536.1:125701304-126001304 GCF_048544455.1 Silene latifolia | reverse complement strand
CGTCTTATCGTTCCAAAACCGTTGTTAAATATTATATATGATAACGGTTCATTTCGTTATCTTATTTAATTGAATGTCTAAATTTAACAACGGCTTTATTGCGTGCAAAACCGTTGTTATATTCATTTGTTGACAATGGTATGTAACCGTTATCTATTTTTATTGATGAAATTTTGACAACGGTTCTGCTTAAATAAACCGTTGTAAAAGTTTTGAACTTAACAACGGTTATCGTTCGTTATCTTATATTTTTGGCGGTTTGAATGGGAGGGAAAATATGTCAACGATTATTTATCTAAATCAAACTGTTATCAAATAATTGTTTGCAACGGTTTGTTTTTAACCGTTATCGTTTTTAATTTTTTATTTTTTTAAAAAAATGATTTTAGCTTGTTCTAGCAGGTGCTGAAATGCTATTTTTTCGGCTGCTGCTGAAAAATAGCATTACAGCAGCTGTGCAGTGCAAAAATTCAATCCTGTATCAAAATATTACACCTCGTGATCAATTAAACCTAGTTTAAAAACAGTATAAACAGGTTGATCAACAGCCAAAACACACCTTCCTCAGAATAACAAAAGACGCCAATACACAATGGCTCTATATATACACACTCGTACATAAAGCATGAGAAAACTATTGAGACTCCGCTAATGAAACAACATAACTAGCCCACATATTTCTCATCGAGTTGACGTCCTCTGGCGAATATTATGCGGCTTTGTTGAGTATTAGTGGAAACTACAATTCAAAATATACATAATCAAAATAGATATAATATATGGAAGTATACAGAATTGAACTCAATTTACGTCTGAAATAGCTTTTAAATCACACTAACCCGTATCAGAATGGTAGATAGTTTTCTGTTGATAACCTCCCACATGGACTGACAAACGTAAAAGGCGCATTGTTCGTCTGGTGCTTTAGGAGACTATTATATAAATCACACACAAATCAGCTGAATTAGATAATCAACCTCTCGCATAAACATTTATTAAATGATACGAGTAATTATTAAGAATACACTTACTAATAGCGTGATAAAATTGGGAACAGCGTTGCTTTCATATTTTCCAAGTGGACATAATCTTTTTTTTTTTTGCTTCAAAGACACTAATTCATAAATATACACACATGCCATTATTATTTGCATATATATGGCTCAAGTCATAAAATAACAAATGACATTATTGAAGGTTGTAAACTTACTCAGTTATCATCCTTACACAACTGTCAGAGGGTTTGCCTTCGCGAGAGTCAATCCAAGATAATCGTTTTTGTTTCCACTTGGATTGCCAGTAGCACCCAATGCTTCCTAATCAATTTGGGACATTGAACTGTTAGTTCATTTACACGCATGTAAGCATGTTAATAATAAATTTATAGAACCATGATTCATTACAATAATCACGTACTATACATACATATTCTCATTGTAAGGGGCAAGCCATAGTTTTTTGGACGACATCAACCGACGAACGATACTATTGATTTGTTCTTCGTATGAAATTCTGTGGACAGAGAACGCCTTAGGACTCAAGAATCCGTAGGCGTGAATTGGGAACTTCCACTCAACTATCTGATTATTCAGGTACCTATTATGCCACATGGAACGAAAAATGTTATTGTAATTGATAATTTAAACAAACATCGTTATTTGTAAATGGAAATGACTAAATAGTTTTATTAATAAAACTTACTTCATCTAAATCAAAATGTGAAAAGCATCTAAATTGTCAAGGTCGACAAATTCCATCAGTTGCTTGGGTCCAAGATCGGCTATATCGATTGCGCCCATAATTTCCTCTTCAATGTTAATCATGACTACATCCCCTCTAGGTGACTTCTTTACTGCCCAGGTTGTGCAAAGCCTTCAAAAGACGATTTTCATTTTTTCTTATATTCACACGATTCATAATAAGAATCATAAGCAGACATGACTGCAACAACTTCCGTTGACGTAGTAGTAATTGCTTTAGCTGCCGCCATGGCTTTGCTTAACTATGGCAAATGTAAAGATTAAAGTACTTGCGATGTGTTAATATTCGTACCCTAATATATGTAAAGAACAAGTAATAATTAACGTCTGCGTATAGGTACCTCGGGGATGACAACATTGATGAGGTTGTTAGGCCATTGCACATAAGAGCTTAGGGCTTCTTTCAAATAAGTGACCTCCTCATTAGGAAATGGTAGTTTTACTTCCCCATACTCATCTTTATATAATTGGGACATTTCCACTTTCCTGCAATTGTGACGAAGGGGTATACCATGATACTTAACTTGTTGAAGCCGGTCGTAAGCGAACACGTATCCCCTGGCAACACAACTGTCTATTTCCCCTGTAAATAGAACAGATGACAAGCCACCTTGCAATCGCCCTTCACGACAGCTTTAATCAATTAGTACACATACATTCACTACCTTTAATAAATTTCATAAGTAAAAAATGTGTACTGAGATGAATAATTATAAACTAGCAGCTATTACCTTTTTCGGTGTAGAGAAGAACGTCTGATCATCAACTACCTCAATCTCATCCTGTGTCACGGCCTTCCTGGCTTCTTCTTCCTCTTCAACTGCCTGATATCGATCCTCGGCTCCCACCTCAGTCTCCATTGCCATTTCCTTCTCCCTTGCCATGTCCTCCTCGGCTTCCTTCTGTACATTAACACTTGTCCATATAACACGTACTGATTTTGCAAATCATATAACACATTGTGTGTATATATATATATATATATAAGATATAAATATTATTACCTCTCTTTGCTCCTCCTCTTTATCCTCCTCCTCCTCCTCCTCTGCTTCCTTTATGACTTCTTGAACCATATCCAACTCTTTTTCTGATGGCTTTTCCCCAGTTTCCAACATTCTCACCATCAACCTGGCTATTTTCTGTAGCTGTGTAGTAGAAATTAATGTCAGCATATATAGTTATAAATGACGTTGATTAAAATACAATATTTAAAGATTACCTTCTTCGAATCATCACCACTTCGAGTAGTTTTCCCAAAATACTTAGTCATACCAACATGCGTCGATACCCTTCTCACACGACCTGGATGTTCTGCTTTGCCGATTACCCTATCAAGAATGTCATCACGTCCTTCAGGCTTCCATTTTCCTTCTTGTACCTCCTTCTCACAGATCCTCAACATACACATAAAACCATTAAGCAACTCACAATTATATAACTCCGACCACCAACGGTTGGGGTGACATATTTATTCAAACTTACAATTTTCTCTTTGATGAGCTTATCATTTTCAGTTTTCGTCTTTTCATTCTTAGGAGTGTGACCTTCCACCCAAGCGTCGTGATGACTGAATTTTCCAAGCTTTGCCTACAATTCATTCATCACATTGATATCCTCTCAAAATATGTATGATTACTATGAACGTATATAACATCCGACTAAAACACCTAATAGTCTAATACTATAAGAATTATGTACTTACAAATTTCTTCTTAAATAATCTATAACCACCTCGGGAGTGTATATTGAGGATAAACTTGATTATAAATCAAGCTTACTACATCGGCATCAAGATGGTGATCAAAATGAGGCACTTCTTCGACTTCCCATGATTTCGGTACATTGATAAACATGTACGTTATGAACTTTCTCATCAGATGAGCGTCCTCAGCGGTGGCAACCCATAAGTAAGTCCCAGCGTGTACATAACGATCCTTAGGGTCGTCGCCATAAAAGTCACTTTTGCGCCTTTGATGTTCACGTGATGCATACCTTGCAGCGAGTTGTTTTGCTTGGCGAAAATAGTCAAGAACATCCCCTCGAAACACGATCAAAGCATATCTAAGAAACCCACGACCAGAAATCCAAGCTGGGTGGATTGCCCTAATATTTGAAAACCCATTCTCAATAAGAATGTCCCTCATTGGGTTAAGAGACATAGAACCTGACTTCCCAGCAGCATCGCGTATGACTGGGAGATTGTGAATTATGCATGTAATCGGGTTGATATAGCGGATTACCGATTGCTAAGGAGGTGCGACTGCGGATGATGAAGACGACGACATTCTTTTAATTATGATATGTATGTATATGTAGATTATTTAAAAAGTGAAGTAGAAAGGTTAGTAATAATAAAGTGATTCTTATTGTTACTGCAAATGTGATGCTATTTATAGTATAATAAAGCTATAATTAATTCGATTAATTTCATTCATACGTTACATTCAAACTTGTATTAATTGTGCATGCATGCATGAGGTGAATAATGGTAAAACCACCAATAATAATAGGGCATGCATTGGTAAAACCACAAACTTTTCAGATTTCACAGTGGATCTGTATTTACAACGGTTATAAGAAAAACCGTTGTTTATTGGTGTAATATGACAACGGATTTACAATAACCGTTGTTGATATATGAAATATGATAACGGCTTAACAAAGAACCGTTATCATTTTGTGTTAAACATACGGTCAAACAATCAATACTATAACTTTGAATCAGAAAAAGTAAAAATTACAAGGCATGTATTAGTCAAATCACAAACACTAGATAATCACAAATAATTAAACAATTCTTTTTAAAACGGGTTCTATTCAGCCGTTGTTGAAATATGTAATATGATAACGGCTTAACAAAGAACCGTTATCATTTTGTGTTATACATATGGTCAAACACGTAATACTGCAACTTTGAATCAGAAAAAGTAAAAATTACAAGGCATGCATTAGTCAAATCAATACCGTTGTGTTTTTAGTCATTGGACAACGGTTTTTTGGTAACCGTTTTGTTTTTACTAATTGGACAACGGTTTTTTGATAACTGTTGTGTTCTTACTCATTGGACAATCGTTTTTTGGATAGTCGTTGTAAGCTTATATGTTTAACACGGTAGAGTTAACCGATTCTTATTTAACTTGTACCGTTTCCACTTTCTAATTCTTAACTTGTTAAGTTTCCAATTCATATCTTATTATTATACCGGTTCCAATTCTTACCATCTTATTATACCGTTTCCAATACAACCCAAACTCATTATAAGTAGAATTATAATTTTTACAATCTTAACTTGTACCGTTTGCACTTTCCAATTCTTAACTTGTTAAGACCTCCATTAATTTTCCACATCAATTATGTCGTCAAGTTCATCAACTTATAGTGGTTCATATTATTCATCCGCTGATGATGATGATGAAGCATCATATGAACCTCTTGCAGGACCCCTAAGTAGATTTATGTACGCTAAACCCTTTATGTGCATCATTCACAATCTCCCGTATACAGAGGACGGGCATGGAAAGGCTATACTCTCGTATAGCCTTGACTGGTTAATAGGTTTGATTCGGTTAGCTAGATTGAATTTGGTTTAAACTATCTACCCGGACAATGATGCGCATGATGGCTTTGGGCGGTGCGCTCTGATCGAGTTTGGCGGGGGTGAGGAGTGGGAATGCTTTCGTCAGGCTCGCAAACTTGAGCGGGCATTCTATAACAATGACTCTTCGAGACTCTGGTTTAATCATGATAATCAGCGGGTAGGCCCATATTTATGGGTTGCAAATGAATATGATCGTCTCCTACTACTTCCGATTCTGCACCGCCAAGGTCGCATTGCGAAGCAGGGGACAATGCCGTTGGAATGGAAAAACGACGGTGCAGATTGGGCTGAAGGTGAAAGAGACATATATGGTTATATTGTCTCTGAATTCCAGAGGATGAGGTAATAAAAAACAAACTCCCTCCATTCAACTCCACACTACACATTTGCTTTTTCACGTTTGTCAACGCTTGTTTTACGCGATAAATATCTTTAGCTTGATATTTTAATGTACTTCTAAAAACCTAAGTCATTATAATAAAAGTTAGATATTTTTGTGGTGTTATTGTCTCTGAATTCCAGAGGATGGGGTAACAAAAAATGTAACAAAAAACATAAATAATTAATCTTTAATTCAAACCACCACCATAATCCAATATACAACTTACAATGCCAGATAATAATTAAAGACTTAATTTATAGAATCTGATGAAGTATTAGGATACTCATCATGAATTTCGGTATAGAGCAAGTCGTAGATCGGCCCTTCATTATCACCGGGAAGTGCAGGTGGAATGGCCTCTTTCTCCCATGATATAGGCTCGGTGGCAAGAATGTAATGCTTCCTACAATGTGTCAGCAGTTGATGATCAAGATGGGTCGCAACCCATAGATAAGGGCCTTGTTGTCTATCATCCGTATAGAAGTCCTCTTTCCCCGCATCTTCCCCCGCAAATCTCGCCTCTAGTTTTCTTGCCTGACGAAAACTATCATGGCAGTTGACTTCGTCAAACACGATAAAAAAAGCGAAGCCTACAAAACCTTGCTTGTTTGTAGATACAGGATACACTTTTTAACCGCGGTGAAACCGGAGTCATGAAGCATTTGCGTCAACCATCCAAAATTAGGGTTTAAACCCTTTCCATTCACACCATAATGAACCGGGAGATTATGGAGAATTCAAGTAAAAGACTGTGCGTAACGAGAATATGATTGTAGCTCCGATACACCAGCCATATTTTTTTAATTAAAGAGTAATTGTTTGATAATTTAGAATTTGACCTAAAACATTATGAAGACATATTTATAGAATTATTTTGGTCAAATTGAATATTATTGGTCAAATTGAATATTTATTAAAGTTCTGATAAAGTATTGATTGCAGCAGTCAAACTGAAAAATATAATCAAATACAGACAACAGTTGAATTGAAAAACCGTTATTTCATAATAGAAAATAATAACGGTTATGAAAAATCCGTAGCTATAACATAACAACGGGTAACAAAAACTGTTGTTGGTGTTAATTTAGTAACGATTTTCGAAATGCCGATATCTTAAGCTGGTAACGGTTTTCTAACAACCGTTAATAAGAGTGATTCTATAACGAGTTTTTGGAAACCGTTAAACATTTTTTACAACGGTTTGTTAAGAAACCGTTGTCAACTTATAATAACAACGGTTTTCGAGGGAAACCGTTATTCCTATTAGCGCGGTCTAGGTTTCCGCCAATATTTGGAAAACGGTAATCTAAGTGTTGTTATTAAATGCATTAAACCGTTGTGATACGCTCCTTATTGATTGCCAGATTTGGCGTAGTGTTCATCCAAAAGCTTCACTTTATTGGGGAATTTCTTGCCTATAGTCAACTCCACCATTACCCTGGCAAATCCTAACCTAGTCTTATCTGTGGTGGCTTGATCATCTTTGTGAAATTTACCCACGAAACCAGCTATAACCGGTAAAAATTTACCCCAACATCTGACGGTTAGCTCATGAATTCGAACCCATGCTGGCACATTCTTGACATCCTCTTTAGTAAGTTCCACATCAACATCTCAAGGCCTCACTATTAAAGGTTTGTTATCAAACATAAAATGACCAGCATGAAGAACATCTTCTCTGTCCTTAGCTTCCTTAAATCTTACAAGAAATATCCCATTTGGCATGAATGAGACCTTGTCAATTTTATGTTTTTGCCAAATACGATGAATAAATCCATTTCAAGACTTCTCAAGGAGGATTAGCACCCAAGACAAAGCAATAGACTGCATTATTCCAGTACTCAATCTCTTCATGTGTATCCTCCTTATTAAACTGAATAAGGTTTGCAATGTTCTCATCATCTTCTTCTACTATCACATTCCTCTTCCCACGCTTGGTAATCCATAGGTTATTTTCAATAGGAGTCTCCTCCTCATCATCTTCAAAAGACAAACCAGAGATTCCATTCACATCTTGCATACTTTTTGTTCGAATAACTTCTTCATCAGCCGGTCCCTTCCTCCTCATTTCTGTGAAATTTGTGCTACTTTTTCCACCAGATTTCACCTTAGATATCCTACTAGCATTCTTGGATTTCGTTTTGCTTGAAAAATTATGTGCAATAATGATGAAATCAAGAAGAAAATTCGTGCCCTAGTTGATGTCTGCGTGAAGGTTTTTCTCTAGGGTTCATATTGATAATATGTTATTAATTTTGCATCTTATTCCAATAAGAATATACATATTTATTTGTAAGTATTAGAAGTTAAAGCTCTCTGTGATTAACTTCCATAAACAATGTCAATTAAAATTACGTAAAGCATTTAGTGGATAATATATGAATTTTCATATTTATAAAATTTAAATTAAATATATTATTACAAAATGACCTATACGAAATGCTATTAGTTACGAAGTAGCGATTTGTTATATTCCAATCATGTTTCATAGGTAGACTAATACATGATATAATTTAATAATAAGATCATATAAATCAGATGTAAAGCCCAAGTTTTTTACAGAATAATGACAATCAATAGAAGCCCAACTCTTTCCAAATAATTTTACGGAATAATGACAATTAATAGATGCCCAACTCTTTCCAAATAATTGAACGGGAAAATTTGGAGTAAGACTTATTGTTTTAGTTAAAGAAAGATAATTTAATTGCAGATTTTCATTTTGGAATAGTATTGTAAAAGATAATTCAAGTAAAGTGATGAACAAAACTTATGGTGAAAATTGTATAAGAAGCATATTTGAGTAATTTTAGAGTGCAACTGATGAAAAAAAATAATTATGGTAGCGATTGCATAATAAATTAGGAATAGTGATTGTTTCTTGTAAAATAGATAAAATAAAATGTAATATAAGTTTATTATTGTTTCCATGTATAGGATTATTTTTCTTAGGTGTGAAAACTACTAAGGGGGCGTTTGGTTAGAGAAAGGGAGTAGGTAAGCTTGATATGTAAATCCTTGGTTAATTATTTTAAAGAATGTATACACTTCTGGATTCGTAAATGGTTTAGGGGTCGTGAGTTTGCACATAGATTGGATTGTTTAGCTTATATGTATTCATATGGAATGTATATGAATATTGTGTAGACTCTGAGTTTGTAGCCGAGGAGTGGTCACTTTTGTGGAGTACCCATTTCCGACCAGGTAAGGAAAATGCTTGTCATTTTATAAAACTATAGCAAAATGCTTATGAGATTATTTTCCATGTGTATGTATTGATATTATATTTGATAAATAAGGATGTTTAAATGGTTTTGAAGCTGGTCTTTTACTTATGGAGTTATCTTTTGATATTTTAAAGTGGTTGGTGAAGCGGGTCTTTTACTAATGGAGTTATCTTTTGATAATTTAAAGTGTTTGGTAAAAATGTTTTGTGAGAATGGTTTTGAAAAATTATTGTTTATTTATATTTTTGGGTAACTTTGGAATTTATGGATATGTGAGATTTTTTGAAGTTTGGAAATCGAATTTTATTCTTTTGATGGATGTCATGAGGTAGAAGGGATGGATGTTTCCATGGACAGGAACTCCTATACAGGTGTCCAGTGGGGGTTAGTTGATCGAGAGTCCGCCTTCTGATCCTCCTCTTTGAGGTAAGCTCTTTGAGGGGCATGCACGATTGGGACTTTTGGCCAAGTAAGTACATAGTTGGGAGATCATCCTTGGTTTGAAACTTGGTTGACTAAACCTTCTATTTTCCTCTACCTAGATATCATTTTTTTTTTTGCAGCCATAAAAATAGATTCCTTATACAAAGCATACCTGCATTTGTAACATCGCCATCTACCAAGAAGCCTTAATAAGACATTCCCTAGCAGATAAGGGTACTACCATCTTGGTTGCCCGAGCAATATTAAATATCATAACGTCAATAAAAGAACTATTACAATTGGTTACATATTTTAACTCAAAATAAAGGAAAGCTACAACTGATAAATTAACAACTACGATGATATTATACATGCCAAGACTCAATGATAGACTCGTCTCTCCAAGCACCCAGCTAAGCTCCACATATCAACACCTGCTAAGACTGACTGCTCACCATAATGGATCACGGAAGACACATAACAAGAAGAAAGACAAACAACACCACACAAGGTCAGTAACAGAAGAACAACAGACAACACAAGACACAACATACACACATCCATCTCCAACTCCAATCATCTATCAATCATCTAACTAACCCGAAGGTAGACTCCTGCCAGAATATCCATCGCAACAGATATTCCACACCGCATGTGAGGGATCGTAACCTTTCCCACCTAAGCCGCGCTCATTTTCCTCGAGCGAATAACCCATGTCCATTAATGTGCACATCCCCCTTGTGACGGGAACCATAAGGGAAGAATTAAGGGCGTGAAGCCATTCCCGACGATGACTCCACTCTGCCAAGGACGCATCCCGTACACGAACACAACATTAATGTCACACAATCAACAATACTATACACCACACAAGACAATCAATCAACAGCACTGAGTAGGAAAACCTACCTTTAGCAATCAGCATCAACACCGCATACATCTGTATGAAGACAAAGCAACCACCATTAACATCTATCACAAACAGTAGGGAAAACCTTATTACTAACAACCATAATCACAAATAAACCTAGGTATGATGATGACTTACCTATGCTCGGCATTCCCGCGATGAGACCGCTACCCGACTCAAGTCTTCATCCCTATGGTGTCTCCAATGTAAAGGAATCTCAAAAGGTTAATGGTTGGTGGGAGATAAAGTGTCTTCGATTAGGTTTAGGAAGAAAAGAAATGAAAAACTGGCTTGGGGTTTACGATTTCACGATTTATAACTTACCGGTGAAAGCGCCATACTTGATGATCGAGTATGGGACTTACTCTAACGAGTGGCCTCTACTCGATCGAGTTACCAGACTACTCGATCGAGTAGCCTATGCTAGATCGAGTTCCCCACTTCCAAATGTCACCAATCACTAAGTCCGTTTGTATGAAAGGTTCTCAATGGTCTACCATATTGTCTAAGTTCAGTTAAAAACTAGTCAACGGGTCCCGAACGGGGCGGGTATTACAGTCTCCCCCCCCCCCCCCTAAGAAGAACTTCGTCCCTGAAATTCAACTCATCACCTCCCACAACCCACGGTGTCTACTCAGCCAAGACAACTAACACAACTCAAGCTGACGCGAACTGTTGTAGTGATGTGACCATTATTTGCGCACATTTAGTCCCCTAATTGAGCCTATTTTGCATACTATTATAGCATTTCATGGCCATTTTATCCGTCAAAACCTTCCTATTTGCTTTTCTATCGCATTTCATATGTTTTGTAGAAAAGGAGATAAATGAGGCGGAAATTCCCGTCTTTCGTGCATATTTGGAAGCTTATTGATGATATTAGATGGACTAGTATGAAGAGGAGGCAAGAATGATGACCAAAGATGTAGGAATAAAGAGTATATAGAAGGGTCATAAGGTTTAAAGCAAGGAGGAAAAGCAAGGAAGCCATTCATGAAGAAAACGGCTCGGAACGCAAACCAAGAGTTGCCCTTTTGGCTCTGAAAATATGCTAGATGGAACAGCGTCGAAAAAACAAGTGATCTAGGCTTTTGAATCACTCCAATAGGAGTCCGGATGAGAAAATGACGTCCGTTTTACAATCCGAGGTCAAACAAAAAAGCTGTTCGAGAATCCGCGCGTCTTACGCAGAAGACGCTCGTGTTCTCAGGAAGACGCTCGTGTTCCTCCAAATCCGCTCGGATTCCCTTGGTACAATCCGAGCGTCTTGCTCTAAATACGCTCGGATTCCCTGGCTACAATCCGAGCGTCTTGCTCCAAATCCGCTCGTCTTCCCCTGCGCCAATCCGCCCGTCCCGACACCAATCCGCCCGGATTCCTTTACAGCAATTTTCGTGTTCTTCAAGCTCCGAGAAAGACGCCCTTCCTTCGAAAAATACCGGAGTCTCCCTGCTCAAATCTCAAAAGTGTAATTACTAGTTTAGCCCTTAGTTAACCCTAATGCATCCACCTAATTTCCACTATAAATACCCCATTTGTAATAATGAAATCATCAAGTTTTATTAGATTGGAACACACATCTTTTTAGCTATAAAAATCCTTCTTTAGATTAGATTAGGAGTAGATTAGAATAGATTACTCTTTAATCTTTCCACAAATTACACATTAATCTCTTCTTAATTATTGTTCAAGTTTATCATTCAAGTTTATTATTGGGTAATTGAAGATATTTGGGTTATTATTGGGAGATTGACAACCTTCCATCAATCATCAAGTTTCTTCTATTATTCTTTGCATTATTGTTTTGGAATCTCCATAGGTATAATCCTCTTAATCCTTGTTTTAATTATTGTTGATCTTTCTTACTTGTTCATCATGTTTGGCTTTGTTAGTATGATTGACAACCTTATTAACATGTTAAACTTGATAATGAGTGAGTAGTCTCTTAGCTAGGATTAGTGGGTAATTAGGGAAAACCAACATGAGATTGATTCATGCTTAATCTAATATGTTCACGTGATTAAATTGCTTGCTTGTTGTGATGTCAACTTTATGCACATGTTATGTTTGATGAAATTTCAAGCCTATGAATCCTTGCATTTACAACCATCTCTTATCTACTCAACTTGACTTGTAAGATATAAACCAACTCGAGTCTTGTTAGACCATGCATAGAAGTTGATTAGGAGGAAAGTAAGTCGACTTGTAGGTGTTGTACAATCTAATCGATTCGGCTCCGGGACCCAACTCTTCCTAAGAACCGTAAGATATAAACCAACTCGGTTTCTCCACAACACTAATTGCTTGCATATAATTGTAAACATGTTTGTATGATCAATACCATGAATCCTCTATGACCCCATGATATCCTAGCACTTTTAACCATTTGTTTACATCCTTTATTTCGTTGCTTGTTATACTTTATTGCTTGCATTAGTCTAGACACAACTACAAACCCAAACAAATTGTGACACTAGCATAAATTGAGATAGATAGACTTAGAACCCAAAGCACACCGTCCCATGGATCGACCTCGACTTACCGCTAACTAGTTGTATGTTGAGTATTATAAATGTGTTTGATTGGATGTGACCCGACGACATCACCCGGATCATGTAGCCATACCGAAACATACCACCCAACTTCCCATGCCGACTAATCATCGTCATCTACTTTCACGAATATGACCATCAAACACAACTCCCTTCCGAGTCATCACCCAGAATTTAACTATTACAAAGGTATACGACCACGACTATCACTTCCTTTTTACCGAAAAACTTACACCATACGATGTCATACACACCATACATATTCGACGCAAACAACTTACTTACTTGACCAACAATTAAGCCATTAAACATCCATTAAGCATCCAATGCATAAATTACCAACCTCATTACTCAATATCCGTTTAAAATCATTTGAACAACAACTTAAACTATGCACAGAAATAGAAATTATAATAGAAAAATTTACCGATAAATCACTTAAAAGACGACATTTTTAGCATTTTTCACGCGCGACATTACTCTTCCCCTCTTAAAAGAAACTTCGTCCCCGGAGTTCACCTTTAAGATGAATTACATTACGATAAAACAGAGACCATTACTTATTCTTGTCATTACGAGATGGATTAAAACATGATGAAACCATATCATAATCTAACCCTTTTGACATTACGAGGCTAACATACATTCTTGTGGGCATATCAAATGAAAATAAATAACACAAAATGATTCAATTATGCGCAGTAATATCACCCGATATATGTAAAAATTGAATTAATTTTTCCATGTGATATTATGAAACCATGATTACCCAACATAACTATCTCAAAATTATTACTAACAATTATACAAACCGAGTAACCGCATATGACGACAGTTAAATACAAATTAGCAACCATATCAAATTACGTCCACTATTTATCTCTTAGATACATTCCATACGCATGTAGAAAACATGAATTAATAATTAACGGTCATAGTACAACATATTACGTCAACAAAGTATCCCCCCATAACCTCCATGTGACAAGAAAATCAAATAGAAACACAAGCAGGGGTACTCGATTGAGTCGGATCTACTCGATCAAGTTTATGGTTGGGTACTTGATAAGTACCTAAGTACTACTAACAGAAGTCAGCGGTAAGTAGGGTCGATCTCCACAGGGAGGCGGTCACTATTTACTTGTCAACTCGGTCTGTCTACAGTCACAGTTGGGGTTTTTTAATTTTTTGAACTAAACTAAAGGAGATTAAAGTGAGAAAAGAGTAGAGATATTAACAGCAAAAGAAGAGAACTAGGATTGTCGGGTCATCAATGAATGTCAAATAATTGCAGCTAAGGTCACAGATCGATCAATTGCATCAGTCTAAGGGGCAACGAATATCTCCTTCCGGTCTCAATTCGCCCTAAAATACTATTAGCTTAGCTTCCGCCCTCACTAAAGCATCCTATTGTTCACTGTGGGTCTCACCCCTTCCAACCTTCCGGTCTAGGTTAAGGCTTACCAAGATTAATTAAGCTAAATGCATTGATTTAAGTAGCTAGTTACAGTTAATTGCAGTGATTAACAACAAAGACATGATAACAACGAAAGATCTGTAACCTAATTAGCAACTAACAATAAATCATTGAATCCCCTAAATCCTAGCAGGAGATTTAGCTATGCATAATAATGAACAAAGCAAGAACAAGAGATGAAGAAGAAACAAACATTGCAAATTAAAGAGAATTAAAGAGAGTAAAGAGAGTAAAGGGAGAATTACAACTTAAGATCCGGAAAAATAGAGAGAAACTGCGTCCAACAGAGAAAAGGGAGCAAAAAGGTGAAAAGAAGAGAGTTTAGACCTAATGACGTCTTTCCTATTTATAGGAAAGATAATTATTAACCTAAACGACATTAAAACCTTGCGGCAGATAGAAAAGTACTCGATCGAGTGGTTTAAAACTCCTCTATCGAGTAAAATATAGAAAAACCTCTCGATCGAGTAGAAAAGCTACTCGATCGAACACTATCTAAAATAAGCTATTCGATCGAGGACTTTAAACTACTCGATCGAACACTATCTACTCGATCGAGTAGTTTCCAGCGCATAATTCCTGCCTCGAGCACTGAACTTCAAACGGCTGCCATTTCTTCGTTACTTGGGAAAACAGAGCGTTTCCAGTGGCGTTGGAAATCTAAGAGGACACGCTTTCATATCTAATTAGAATCACCTAAAAATCAGTTGTTGAACTTGAGATATGGCTCTTCAAATTAGGCACTAGTAATTTGAAGTTCTTTCTTTGCTCGCCTAGCTATCTTACTTTTTTTGCGCACCACAATTAGTAGTTTCCTAACTCCGACTCAACTCATCTCCTAAATGCATACATAAGGACATGTTTTAGGCTTGATTATGCTCCTCTCCGGTTCATACCTGTAAATAATACAAGACAAACCAAAGTAGACTATTCGGGGGACATTTGTAGCTAAACACCACTAAATATGCATGGAGATGCGTGCAAATGAAGTACAAAAAGTCTATATAATATGCACACATCAAACTTCCCCAAACCAAACCTTTGCTTGTCCCCAAGCAAACTATATGCGAAACTAATGGAACAAAAAAAACTCAGAGCTAGCTACAAATTGTCCACTTAAACCAATTTAATGCAGCAAACTAACACTCATAGCAAAACAGTCAGATGCAAACGAGTTGTAGGATGTTTATAATAAAGCTGAACCGTCGACCTTGCAAGACCTTTAATGATGGACTCTCACGGGTCACTCTTCTCTCATGAAGCAAAGGGTAAGCAATTAAATGTAAAAGAGAAAGAATAAGAAGTCGCTCACCTAGACTACAACCCACATAAACATGCATGCAACTAATATGATAGACAATTCTAGCTACCGTACACATACATTCCAACCAAACAAGGTCCGTCACAGCCGAGGGCTTACAAATGATATGGGAAAGTGAGGTTACAGGTGAGAAAGGGCAAAACAGATTATGGAAATGTGGAGGTAAAGCGTCAAGCTAGCACCTAAACAAGACCGTTGGAAACTATCCAATTCTCAACTGACTAGAAATCGAACACAAGTGCCCTTCTTTGGCACAAATCTCACTACCCAATACACTATCTCCTCAAAAAGATATGAATAAAACAGAGGAGCAAGACCGTTACAAGAAATGAACTAAGCTCAGACGGTCTCTTTCTTTCACATTCCAATTCTTTTTCTTTTTCTTTCTTTCTTTTTCTTCTCTTGTTCATGTGTGTTTTCTTTTTTTTTCTTTTTTTTTTCTTTTTTTTCTTTATCCACGTTTCCTTCTCATTCTTTCTTTTTCTACCAACTCCGTGCAAATATGAAAATGAGCCAAACTCGCAAAAGGATAAATATACCACAAAAATTACACTAAACTAGCTTGACAAGGCAGGCTAAAATTGGATGTAGTTAAGGGTCAACAGGCAAATTTGGCTAAATATGGAGTTTAATGGGTAAAAATGAAAGGAAAAGGGGAATGTAAGCGCCTCCCTGCATGTGACACCAACCACTTACCCGAATGTATGTAGGCAAAAAGCAATTGAATTTCATATATGTGCAAATTAATGAACATGTTATGCAAGGAGTATACTACTCACAATCCTACATGAAACTAGTCATAAATGACACCAGTTTATTGAGCTCTAAAACTTAGAATTTATAAGTAGTTTGCCAAAATTTCAGGTCAAGTCTATTTGTTCAGCTAAATTTTAACATTAACTCATAGATATGCAATAAGACAATGCTAAAATATATTAATTTATGCAAGGCTTAAGCAAAAGGATAAACTATAGTGCAATTTCATCATTGAAATCTACCGTTCCGACTCAACCTATATGCTAAAATAAACGTGAAATTTTTTGAATTTTATGAATTTTTAATTTTTATGAGAGTTTTGATTTTTATAAAAATAAGCAACAATGCATACAGAAATTAAACGTGACAACAGAAATGCAATAAAAACAACATGTAGACACAAATATGGATGCATAATCTCCCCAAACCAAACCGTACAATGCCCTCATTGTACCCAAAGAAAGGGAAAGAAAATGCAAACTAAAAAAGGAGAGAGCGAAGTTGCGGAAAACTCACAAAAATACGCGAAGTAGGAACCTCCCCAAACCAGCCAACAACATAGGAGGTCACAAACAGCTTCAAAGTGGCGTCACAGGAAACTAATCAGAACGAATCTACTCGTGGTACTTCGATCGAGAAGATAGAATACTCGATCGAGTACAATCAGCTGCCAAAGTGTTCGATCGAAGGAAGTAGAGCACTCGATCGAGAAGACAAATTATTAAACACGCAACAAAAACTAAAATGTTCGAAAAACAACTAAAAATTAAAACTCTGGGTTGCCTCCCGAGTAGCGCTAGTTTCAGACAGGTCCCAGCTCGACCTTCTCTTTTCTTCAACAATCATTCTAATTGACCCCAGTCAAAACAGCTCAAAGCACGCAGCAGTCGATCAAATAACTGCGCATGTGCTACACAAAATTGTAAGTAGCACCGTAATAAAGAAAGAGCATATGAAAGCAATATAAAGTACCGTCTCAGCCTAACAAATTTTCGATGACAAATACGGTGAAACTTTATAAGCTTATTTATCCAACTAGGAGGGGGTGGAATATTGAAATATATAGCATAAGTCATACGAGGTAGTTTACTTTTAGTCATAGCAAAAATCATGAATTCATATTTAATTACCTAAGGTCGGTTGCTCCTAACGTCGGAATCATTGATAAAAGAACGTATTACCTCTTCCGTGCTAAAAGCGTTCTCTGGCTCAGCTACCTTATCATTACCCTCCTTTGTGGGTTCTACCCCGTAAATCGCAACCTCCAATGCATCCAGTTCGGCTTTGAAAATGGGGGATTCACCGTAACCGTTGTCTTCGTCCATATCGTCATCCAAAACGAACCAAGATGACATTTCATTGCTCTCCATGGCCAATATGGTCGATCGAGTAGAGATAGTACTCGATCAAAAGCTTTCCTCTTAAATATCACTCGATCGAACACAAGAATCTACTCGATCGAGAACTTCCTCATAACAGCAGTTCGATCGAGTGGTATTTTCTGTTCGATCGAACACTTCCTCAGACATATCACTCGATCGATTACTATAATTAGTTCGATCGAGCATTTGTTAATGTCCAGTGTAGAAATCCTCGTATGAAGCTTCGAGGAAGCTTCGTTTCCAGAAAGACTTTCATACTCCGAGTCATATAAAGCATCAGTATCGATAGGCAACTCGGGTCCTTCATGGGAAAGACCACTCTCCGCGTGCCTAAAGTCCGTCTCAGCAGCTAACTGAGCTATTTCAGACTCAAGCTCATTAATTTGAGCGTAATTAAATCTATCATGTTCCTGCAATTGGAGTGCAAGCGCCTTCACCAAAGATTTCAGTTCAGCAATCTCTTCTTTCTGTTTATCAGGAGGAGGAGTAGCTTGTTGTTGCGGTGGCCAAACAAATGGAGGCTTTTGATAGCTTTGTTGATAAGGTGGATGTGGCGGGACAATTGCAGTGGGACGACTAGCTTGTCTACGTTGCTTAAACGCATAGACCTCATCGTTCCCCGCCAAGAAATTAACGGCATTGTGCCCAGCAGCACCATATCTCTCACAGTAAGACACCTGCTACGCCATAGGATGGAACATAGGTGGAAGATCAAAGGTACTCAAGCCTTCCCTTTGACGATCTTTTACCTAGAACTGTCTAGGTAGGACCTGTAGGACCTATCAAAACAACACTAAGAAAAAAAAATAAGAACTGCCTCAAGGAATAAATCCCTTGAGGCTAAAGACAGACAAAAATAAAACAAGCAGATAAAATAGTTGCCTCCCCGGCAACAGCGCCAAAATTTGATACCGTCGTTTCAGTACCAAAAATAAATACCTAAGTACTACTAACAGAAGTCAGCGGTAAGTAGGGTCGATCTCCACAGGGAGGCGGTCACTATTTACTTGTCAACTCGGTCTGTCTACAGTCACAGTTGGGGGTTTTTAATTGTTTGAACTAAACTAAGGGAGATTAAAGTGAGAAAAGAGTAGAGAGATTAACAGTAAAAGAAGAGAACTAGGATTGTCGGGTCATCAATGAATGTCAAATAATTGCAGCTAAGGTCACAGATCGATCAATTGCATCAGTCTAAGGGGCAACGAATATCTCCTTCCGGTCTCAATTCGCCCTAAAATATTATTATCTTAGCTTCCGCCCTCACTAAAGCATCATATTGTTCACTGCGGGTCTCACCCCTTCCAACCTTCCGGTCTAGGTTAAGGCTTACCAAGATTAATTAAGCTAAATGCATCTATTCAAGTAGCTAGTTACAGTTAATTGCAGTGATTAACAACAAAGACATGATAACAACGTAGATACCTCATTTCTACACCTCCCACAAACCACCCGGTGATGATTGGGCCGCATGTTTGGTATACGGAATGATTTGTGACAGTTCATAAGTTTATCGTCAAGTGATCGCTCAAACACTTGTGTCTACCTCTTAATTGTCATGTACGTGCCGATACGGTCGTTTTGGCAGTAATTAGAGTACATTTGGAGTCAAGGTCAAAAAACCGTCTTCATTTTCTAATAACCGAGTCAGAATGTTCTGGAACGTTCCGGATATTTCTATTCCATATATTTTCCGATCTTTTAATCTTTGGTAAAATATCTCCCGTAATATTCACACAAAATATTAAGGAAACGAGATTAATCCGCTATTCCATAATAGAAATGCGGAAATCTTTCTTCCACAGGAGGAAACCACTAAGGAAAGGACGCAGCAGCTGCTGCGTCTCTTCCAAGGGACGCAGTGCCTGCTGCACCTCTTCCTCGGTCCTTTTCTGCGTATTTTTTCGTATCTTTTCGAGATTCACTTCCAAAGTTTCTCCGAAAACCCTAGTTCTTTCGTGTGATTAGTATAAATAGAGACCTTCGGTCTCACATATTTCTCACGCGAGTGTCCGCCCTTCTCTTCTCCCTTTGCATTCTAGACCACGTAAGCTCGGATCTTTCGACCACGTAAGCTCGGATCTATCTGAGTACCAGCCTCGTTTTGCATGACCGACCAATTTGACCAACTCCACATCAATCAACTTAATCAACTTTATTCGTTTTCCTCCTAGAGGGCACTTTCGTCGTACATTCGAGTCGAGCATCACTAAACGTTAACTTAGTTCATCTCTTTTCGTCAAACAGGTAAGTCTGAGGGTGTAAATCCTTCTTTTGTTTATTGTTCTTTATTATCGTAATTAATATTGTAAGGTTTACGTCGAAAACACATTCAAAACCGATTTATAAAACCTTGTTTCAAACCCTTTTTACGGATTATCAGAAGACAACCGTCGAGAAAGGACGCGGCAACTGTTGCGCCTCTTCGAAGGGACGCAGCACCTGCTGCGCCTCTTCGTGAGGCTGCCGCAGTTCCTACTTCCTTTCTTCTTCCTTCGTCTTTTGTTCGTCCTTTTGTTTTTCGCTTTGTTATCAATTGTTCATTGATTCATTAACATAACAATTTGAATATGATAATTTTGACCTGTAATTCATTAATCATCATTAATTAATTCATCTTTCAAAATCTCGACTTAAATCCCTTATAATCCATGTTTGCGGTTTTCGTCATTAAGTCAATTCGGGTTTTAGAGATTCGATTTTCCCATATTGAATCTCTGGAATTCATCTTTGATAAATTTGCATCTGTTATTTACCGTCACCATCGTTAATTCATCATCAATAACTTGTTTAACTTAATTAATTTGTTTGGTTTGTTTAATTATTTAATTAGTCTCATCTTGTATATAATTCATCCTAATTAGTTTTTATCCGTGTTTTATCGTTTTTATGACCTCATTCACATGTAAATAATATGTTAATCACTTTCATCCGAGTCAAATACCATTAATCGATCATTACATTCACTAATGAACATTAACGAGATGCAGTTCCGGCTTCACAGCCAGAACTAAACCCAGGAACAGACGCAGCGACTGCTGCGCCTCTTCTAAGGGACGCAGCTCTGCTGCGCCTGTTCCTGGTTGATTTCTGCCCCTGAATTCCCGTTTCTCCCTTGACCTAGTTTATTTAATTACGTATTTAATTAATTATTAATCGTATTATCACCTATAATCTGTTCGTTTATTTATTTATTCTTTCTTTTCTAAAACCATCCGTTTTAAATGTATTTTTGACATAAATCGATAAATCCGATGTAATTATTGTAATTTTCCTTTATTGTATTATTATTGTATTTCTTTTATTGTATTGCTTGTATTCTTTCACATGCAATTAACCTAAATGTCTACCTCGACATTAATTGTATGTTAAATTACGTGTTTACCGACTTAGTAAATTCTTCACATGCTAGGATTAATTTAATGGATGTTGCACTGCATGCATATAATCGACAACATATCAAGTATAGACAATTTCTCTAATCATTAGTAGAGGCCGCTATCGAGGAGGGCGGGATTAGGTGTTCGATCAAAAGAGCTTCCTAATACGTACCCTCACCCCTTACTCCAGATCTCTGTGAACATCCGTGTTTATTGGCATACACAAGAGTCATTCTAGACATAGAATGCTAAGGGCAACGAGTGCTTAGTGTTCATGTCATTACTTTGTGTCTTGACATGACATGAGGTATTCGAACGGTTTCCAATTTTCTACAATAAATTGGTGGCGACTCCACAAATGCAAAACAAACAAAGAGGAAAAGCTTGCTTCGCTTTTCGCCCCCGTGGGCCCGCGTCCACAGTTTGGCGACTCCGCTGGGGATAATACACTTACGTGTAGCCAAAAGGGTGAAACTTGAACAAGGTTAGGGAATAGTTTGTACAAGACAATTGTCGGTTTTCATAACTCGGTCTTCCTAGATCGTTTCATTCGGCCTTCCTAGGCCCAACCCAACCCATTCGACCAATCGTCCCGTCTAAATGGTCCTAATTCTTATTTGGGCCTAAGGATGGATAGCGATTGACGTCATCCATACCATGGTACTAACTCTTGTTTGTATCAAGGACTTTCAGTACTTGAGGAAATGGACTAGGAATCGGCCTTACTCTTGTTTGGTACGAGCCTCTCCACAGACCTCGGGTTTGATTGTTCGGTATGGCAACCCACCCTTTAAACCAAAACCCTTCCAAATGCACTCAGCATCCCGTTATAATGCTTGTATAATGCTCGTACCATATGTGATCACCATTTCTAAACAAAACCATGACGATTTTTGTAAAATCAAAATCCCTTTTAAAATGTAAAAATTTTCGAACCATAGGCCTAATATTAGCGCTCAACCAGTCGGAACTCTGTCCAATTGTCGAGTCAAAATTCGGGCCTCAAAACCCATTTCAAAACCTCACTTTGAGTCCACTCCTACAACTACACTACAGTTGACTAGGACCAACATTTTTCAAACCTTGTCGTTTCCTCAAAACTCACTTGACACAAGTGGCACACATCCACTTCACAAGTCAAAACATTTTTTCTTTCGAGTAAGCGTGTTAGAATGGTCGATCGTGTTTTGATTCGTCGTCGATCTCTTATCCAGTTTCCAAGATGCCTGAAACAAGCGACGTGAACTACAACCAACTCTAGAATGGTAATGATCAAATCCTAGCCGCACTAGCTCGTCTCCAAGTCACTCAAGACCAAGTGTATGATCGCCTCGACACAATCGAGGGCCGAATATATGCCGTGGAAACGAGGATGCCTCCTCGAGAAAGTGAAGTGTCTGATGAATTTGTGAATAACTTCGGGGACGAAAACCCTCCCATAGGTATGACTACAGCTGAGAAACGACTCCAATAATTGGAGGAACAATTGATGTATCTCAAAGAGGATGACTGAAGGAAATGTAGATCTTTATACATACTAACATACTCATATATGTTTAAATTAATTTGTCATAAAATTAAATATGGATTTTATGCATGCAAACAAAAGATAAAATAGAGGAGAAATCATGTCCTTACATTGGTGATTTCGGTTTTATGGGCACAAAAGAAATCTCCTTTTCTTTTGTTCTTGAGCTTTCCCTTAATGGAAGAACAAGATCCAAGTGTAGGATCTCTCCTTAGGATTAATACCCAAAGCTAACCCTTAATAAAATTAATATTATAGAAGCTAGTACAATATTAATTTGGAGAAAATTGAACCAAAAATATTATGTAACACTTTCAATATTTCGGTTTTATGAAGGAAGAAGAAGAGAGCTTTTTTATCTCTCTAGAAATCTTATTTTGGATGATGAAAAGAATGAAATAATCACTAACACATTTTTTGTGTAATATTAGGTAAAAATTAGATGAAAACCCATAATGGTTTTCTCATCAAAAACCGGGTGGAAGGGGGCTTATTGGGGAGCCAATGCATGCACACATTTGTCTTCACAATGAATGTTAGGGTTGCATGGCTAGGAATGTAGGTAATCATTGTGTTCTTATAATAATTAAACAAACACAATATTAGCTTCCACCACCCCTTAATTTCGGTATACTTAATAATATGAGATCCATATTATTTTTGTCAATTTGTCAATATGTAACATGTCACATGTCACATAAATTTATTATGTATTTTTAACAAATTAAAAATCAACGTATTAATAAAAATACGTCACATACAAAATCGACTCAGTAATATCATAATTACTTGTACCAAAATATTTTACCATTTATAAATCACAACAGATTGTATTTATAATAATTCATTCAAATTTAATTGTTACCTTAAACAATTATTTCATCCGAGTAATGATACGATTCAATTACTCAGACCGTATCTTATTTAATCACATTTCGATATGATACGTAAATTTTACTTCCAAAATCGTCCGTCAATTTTCAAGTAATTTAATTAACTCATAACATTATACGATTAATTAAATAATTAATTAAGAGTGTTGCCCTATAGGTATGACCTAGGGGGTCAACTGATCACCACCGTCACACGATAGTAATGTCAAACTCTAGTCAGCCAATCATTACCGATATATGTTGACCAGTTGACAGTAACAAAATTACTTCCCAATTGTATTCTTTATAATGAGATTTAAACACGTGATCATTATGATCAACAGTCGTGATCGCATTATTGTCGGAGGACACATATTCCAACAATCTCTCACTTGTCCTCGACAAGTGTGCGTCACCAATTCTCTTGTCCTATTACTATCTCCCACTCAATGCAAGGTGTCTTTCAGGTCGTACTTGCAAGTGATCATATCGAGAGTGGTTTCCTCGATCTGGAGAATAACTGATTGACCGGATTCATCTATCATAGATACATTCCGAGCGTAGCCACGCATTTCCAGTTCATTACTCCTCGAGTGGCCCTGAGATATTGTTATAACCCTGACTAGGGGTGGACAATTCCTATCGCACTCATTCCCTTCGACTAGCCACAGCCATCATAACCCAAAATATGCCCATTTGACCCCATTTACGAAGGTCGTAGTAACACAAATCAAAGTTAATCTGAAACTGTGCCATCTTAGGTGAATAGTCTTTAGTCAAAAGAATCGACTCATTTGAATACTATAGTAGCTCTCGCCACGACCAGGCTATATAAATTGCCAGAACTCTATAAGCGGTCATTAGGCCCGACAAAATGTTCCTAACAGTCTGCCTATGTGATCGACTAGTCATCTCACATGACTCTATGGCACTTGAACTTGCCATCTATCGCATCACACTCTAGTCACTTCGAGACGTCACCTCATATAAGTAACTATGGGCAAATACAATGTTAATCCATGTTCACTTTAACGGGGTTCAATTGTCTCTACAACCCGTTTGGATATAACTATGTACAAGGTGAGTTAATAATAACTCAAACGACAAATGTCAACATCACACTCGGGTAGTCAATATCATATTACAACCTTGTGATGTATATCGTAAGTGTAAACACTTATTGATTGCAATAGAAGTTTAACATGCCATGTGTCCATGTGTTCAAACTTCTTACACTTGCAATTTCCTTTACATTCATGTTTTCTCTCATAGCATGAATCTTACCAAGTACACATCAAGGTTCCCGACCTTGGTTTCGGTTCTTTAACTTGAAAGAACTTTCTTATCGACTATCACATAACGAACTAATTTGTGATGAATGACATAACTTGTACTGATCAAGTATTCCATCCACACACAATGCACTAGGTATATGTTTTGTAGAATCTTGTAACAATTGACAAGATTATTAGCTTAGCACTTCTCACAAGTCCTAGCTTAACTAGGAAGGATTATTTTTGAATAACCTCTTACTCAACCAAGCATCTTTCCAAAACTTCTCATTTCTCTTTCTAGGCTTGAAAGAATTTGGATTCTCATAAATCCTCATATGTGCTCGGATTTTCTATAATATGTGCAACCTCTTGACACACAATGGAATATTCCGTCAAACAGTGAAATCGCTCATCGGATTCTACTTGAGAATTCATGACGTTTCTATTATGGCTTACCATCCATCATCATGCTCTTATGCATATGATTCATAATTGGACATGTACATGATAATTCTAATGGCGGAAACATTAGTTACTAATAATCAAGAGATCAACCGTTCATAGGTTCAATGAATGACCATGACTGCTAATGGCAATTCCATTTTCATCTACATGAATAACCTTTGTGAATGTTGATACGATGTGTATCTCTTAATACTAATCCAACATCCCTTGATGTAATTGGATTCATCATTGTCCATTTTCATCCAGAATTGAAAACTCAAATGCTTCTTTATGAAAGAAGGCATTAGCTCGTCATTCTTTAATGAGTGATTAGTTGTAAACATTCAAAGGATGATAGCTCCCACTAAATTCCACACATTTCGAAATTGACTTCTCAATCGAAATTTATCAAGAATTGAAATATAAATTGCATTGCCAAGTTATTAGGATAAAACTATATATGTTCCCATCATATCCTTTCAAAATACCAATTTTGAAGTGGTCTCATCTTAACCTTACGGAAAGAGATTTTTAAATCTCCAACACACTCATGTCATAATGATGTGTAGTAATGTCATTATTCAAATATAAACAATATCTAGAATACGTCCTTCGCAAATACCCTTTTGGAAGGAGGTTTAACCATTTCATAGTGAGGTTAAGTAATGACATTTGCGTGGTTAAAACTTTGGCCATTGAAGATATCGGTATATCAATCTTTGCAACTCGATCATAACTAGTATGTAACTTTGATTCATTTAGGCTCTTAAGTAAATCTCAAGGTTGAAACTATTGGTCAAATATTTCATAAACTTAGTCAAAAACTTGTTAAGACTTTACATTAGTCATTTTCTTCCAAAACTTTCTTTTGGTCTCCTCGTGTAGTTATCTTGAGAATATACTCTTATGATTACTTCACTTGGTCTCTTTAGTCATATAGAGCTAACATGAGACTATAGATCTCATCTATTCGGCATACTATGTAAATAGTTATACCTTCATTCAAATCATTCTCTCTTGCGTAGATCTTCATTTACACAAGTACACAATTTTATCTGCCTTGTGTGTTGTGTCCTCATTTTTCTCCCACTCTATCTTTAGAATAAATACACTATAGATTCAAAGATAGCATATGAGACACAAATTAATGATGTTGAAGTATAAGGAGAACTACCTCATAGGTAGACAAATAGTTATTGATTTCATATGTGTACTTGGTGATTGACATTCCTTTAAGAGAGTTCATAGACTCAAAATCGCTTTATAAATGATCATACACAAGCCTTAAGCATGTGGACTTATAATGAAACCCGTCATTATATTTGTCTATTAGATCACTTTAAGTGAATAATCTTATGTTCCTAAGAGCAAGCATTTAAAGATGAATTTTAGAACATAAAAGGATAAATGATAAAACGGGTGACTTGGGTTGCAAACCAAGTCACCATCATCCAAAATACAAACCATTATCCAAAATACTTTTCCATGTCGAACACGGAAACTTAAAGTTCTAAAATCCAAAACATAACTTTAAATAAGACAATGAAAAGCAAAGCTCCATAAAAGCTATCCATAGCTTCTCCATGGTTTTTCATGCTTGCTTTTCCTTTCCCTTGTCTTTGCTTGGTGGAGGCCCTATTTACAATAAAAAGGGAGATACATTATCACAACTTTGCATCATAATACCATAGTTGAATTAGAACCATAAAAGAAGGTTAGTCATTTACCTACTGGAGTGATCTTTCCAGCCTTAATATCACCAAGGTATTTGGAACAATTTCTTTTCCAATGTCCCATGCCATTACAATAATGGCATTTATCAAGAGGACCCTTCTTGACTTTTGAGGTGCTAGCTTCACAAGTCTTAGCTTTGGTGAAAGTGGGAGCTAGCTTCTTGCCCTTTCTCTCATTCTTCTTGAACTTCCCTTTACTCTTAGTGCTTATGTTAAGCACATCCTTGGGTGGGTTCACATTTAACCCCATGTCCCTTTCGGCTTGCACAAGTAACTTGTGCAACTTCTCAAGAGACACATCCTTGTCTTGCATGTTGAAATTCACCCGGAATTGCACATATGCCTTGACTTTGGACAAGGAGTGTAGAATCCTATCTACGATGAGTTCTTTGGGGATTTCAACCTTTTGAATTTTCAAGGTCTCGACAAGCTCCAATAGTTTGAGCACATGAGGGCTAACCTTTTGGCCCTCTTTGAAGTCGAGATCAAAGAATGCCGCGGCCGCCTCATATTGGACGATCCGCGGAGTTTGTGAAAACATGGTCACAAGTTTGGAGTAAATCTCATTAGCATTGCCCATTTTAAAGGCTCTCCTTTGGAGGTCCGCCTCCATCGCAAATATCAAGACATTTTTCATTGCGGCGGACTCCTTTTGGTAAGCCTCATATGCTTCCCTAGTGGCCGCGGTGGACCTAGTGGAGGGTTCGGGTGGAGAGGCCTCGGTAAGGTAACGAAGCTTGTCGTCACCTTCGGCGGCTAATTTGAGTTGGGCATCCCAATCGGAGAAATTTGACCCATTCTTTTCAAGTTTACATCGATCCATAAAGGATCGGAGCCATGACGAACTAGCGAGAGGTGTGGCGTTAGGAGTTGGTGTTGGTGTTGCCATTTGTTATGAAAAAGAAGTGGTCTACAAAACAAAATATAAGGAGTAAAACAAATGTCGTTTTAATAATACTCGTAAAAATGTATGATTTAAACAAGTTTTATGCATTTTTCTAGTGACCTCTACCCAACTAGATAAATGATTCCAAGACCCAAATTCATATCGATTTAGGCACGGTATGGCCGATGAAACCTTTATCAATATAACTCGGTGGATTAACGTTTTAATCGATTCTACTTTTAGAACTCTTGGTCGATAAAATTACTCTAATAATTATCTATAGCCCGGAACACATGCAACTACGGTCGCGAATACTTCCGTTGAGCTCAATCCAAATTTCGAATAAATGTGTCCATGATCCAAATCCACATCAACTTGGGCACGGTATGGCCGATGAAACCCTCATTAACATGAACTCGGTGGATTAACACTCATCACCCACTTCTCCTACGTAACAAGGTTTGTACCCCGGTAGGGCCGAGTGCACTCCCTCGCAAAATAGGTTTTCATGGTTTCTACTATTTGGTAAGGCTATGTCTCAATTGTTTGTTTTAGCGAGAGGTCATGTCAATTTATTATCTATCACGTTTTAAGTGAACTAAAGCGGTGAACTACGATAATTCTAATTGACACGGTCGATAAACTCGATAAAATAAGGATGCATGTTTTAGTTATGGCGATTTAGCGATGCATGTGACATAAAATAAAATGCAAGCATAAAGATAAATAAATCCTAGTATGGCCTTTCCTAAAATAGAAAAACTATTTAACTATTACATATTCGGAAACCAACTCCATTGGTCCCTTGAACTTCGGTTGCGGCACGCATCTCGAGGTAACACCGTCTTTATGTATCGCCATTCTTGAAGAAATCCGTCTTTGGGAACTCCGGAATGAATAAAATTACATAATAAATTACATAATTTCCTATCATACATTTGTAACTAAAATAAAAATAAATCTATTAAATTACAAAACGGTGATACGAGATCACAATAAAATTACAACCGAATCGATATTCCCATACATTTCGGGAAATACCAATTAAATCTAAGGCCATACTAAGTAAAATTACATAATTCAAAAATTACATAAATTAAAATTATGACAATCATAAAGGAAAAATGCAGCATTATAATATGTATGAACATGCTCAATTTTATGCTAAATCGCCTTTAATTAGCCAATATCGTATATTACTCGGTTTTTACGGATTTGCGTGATTTCAACATTTTTATAATCACAAAAATACATAAACTCATATTTATGCATAAGTTAATTACCCTAACCTCTTAGGACTCAAAATTTAGTCTTCACTAATAATTTGACCATAATTAACCCATATTTTATAAAATTGTTCATAAATGGACTAAAAATTACAAAAATAAGCTATAAACTTCAAATAAATCACAAAATTTTAAATAAATTCAAAATTTGAAATTTAAATTTATGAACATTCTGGAAAAATACCATGACACTCATAATGTTCAAAATCTTAGGTTAAAAATTTCGAAATTTTTCCGGAAAAACAATGTTGCGGTTTATCGGTTTTTTAATAAAATAATCATAAATCATGGGAAAAATTATATTCATAAACTTTTCAATTTTAGATCTGAAAAAGATAATAAAATGCAATATTAGACGTTTTTCCTAAGTCATAGATTATGTTTTTATTAATTTTACACTAATAATGTCACTATTTATGCTATTTTTCTTCAAAAATCCATAAATCATGCAAAGAGACTTCTTTATAGCCAATTATTTTACACACATCTTGTAAAATTGCATGTGACAACATATTAATTTTCTATGACCAGATTCGAAATTTAACTCATATTAACCTATTTTTCACCTAAATCCGAATTTAATAATGAAAAATCCATTTTTCGAGCATAACAAGTCCAAAAATTATGAAAATTTACAGGTTATCTTAAAATAATATATGTGACAACATATCCAAAAATCAATGAAAAATTCGAAGTATAGCTAATTTTAGACCGAAAATGACATTTTTACTCATAAAATCATATTTAAATGCCATTATAGTATAATATGAACAATAAAAATCCGTAAAATTAACCAAAATACCCTAAAACATTTTAGGACCAGAAATATTAACATGCATGAATTAATTTCGTGATATATCATAATAACACAAATTTTACAAGTTTTATTTGTTATTCTTATAACTCGGAAAAACTTTTAACCGATTTGCATGCAAACAACCGTGGCTCTTGATACCGATTGAAGGAAATGTAGATATTTATACATACTAACATACTCATATATGTTTAAATTAATTTGTCATAAAATTAAATATGGATTTTATGCATGCAAACAAAAGATAAAATAGAGGAGAAATCATGTCCTTACATTGGTGATTTCGGTTTTATGGGCACAAAAGAAATCTCCTTTTCTTTTGTTCTTGAGCTTTCCCTTAATGGAAGAACAAGATCCAAGTGTAGGATCTCTCCTTAGGATTAATACCCAAAGCTAACCCATAATAAAATTAATATTATAGAAGCTAGTACAATATTAATTTGGAGAAAATTGAACCAAAAATATTATGTAACACTTTCAATATTTCGGTTTTATGAAGGAAGAAGAAGAGAGCTTTTTTATCTCTCTAGAAATCTTATTTTGGATGATGAAAAGAATGAAATAATCACTAACACATTTTTTGTGTAATATTAGGTAAAAATTAGATGAAAAACCATAATGGTTTTCTCATCAAAAACCGGGTGGAAGGGGGCTTATTGGGGAGCCAATGCATGCACACATTTGTCTTCACAATGAATGTTAGGATTGCATGGCTAGGAATGTAGGTAATCATTGTGTTCTTATAATAATTAAACAAACACAATATTAGCTTCCACCACCCCTTAATTTCGGTATACTTAATAATATGGGATCCATATTATTTTTGTCAATTTGTCAATATGTAACATGTCACATGTCACATAAATTTATTATGTATTTTTAACAAATTAAAAATAAACGTATTAATAAAAATACGTCACATACAAAATCGACTCAGTAATATCATAATTACTTGTACCAAAATATTTTACCATTTATAAATCACAACAGATTGTATTTATAATAATTCATTCAAATTTAATTGTTACCTTAAACAATTATTTCATCCGAGTAATGATACGATTCAATTACTCAGACCGTATCTTATTTAATCACATTTCGATATGATACGTAAATTTTACTTCCAAAATCGTCCGTCAATTTTCAAGTAATTTAATTAACTCGTAACATTATACGATTAATTAAATAATCAATTAAGAGTGTTGCCCTATAGGTATGACCTAGGGGGTCAACTGATCACCACCGTCACACGACAGTAATGTCAAACTCTAGTCAGCCAATCATTACCGATATATGTTGACCAGTTGACAGTAACAAAATTACTTCCCAATTGTATTCTTTATAATGAGATTTAAACACGTGATCATTATGATCAACAGTCGTGATCGCATTATTGTCGGAGGACACATATTCCAACAATGACATTTATAGGGAAAATAATCGCAAATATGAAGCCGTGAGTTCCAAGCTGCCAACCAACTTCAACATGACGGATATCCCTAAATTCAAGGGGCATGAAAACCCTTTGAACCATATCCGTGCTTTCAAGGATTACATGTCTATCAAAGGCATTAAACCCGAGATGTTCTTAAGGATCTTTCCTTCATCTCTTGACACCATCCCAAAACAATGGTTCTATTCTCTAGAGCACAAGAAAATTGCTACCTGGGACGATGCCGCAATTGAGTTCGCCAAGCAATATGCGGATAATGCTGAGATCCAAGTCAACATGCGCACTTTAGAGGTTCTTACCCAAAATGACAAAGAAGGTTTCACCGACTTCCTAAGTAGGTGGAGGAAGACTAGTAGTCAACTTGTTGAACGTCCAGATGAAGCTACCCTCGTGGAGAAATTCGTGTACAACCTAAAGCCCATCTATGCAAGTCATTTGAGGTACCAAAACATTAAGACCTTCAAAGACTTAACCGTACTAGGAACAAGGATCGAAGATGACATCCGTAAAGGGCTCTTGTCCAAAACGGTAGGTCGTGGATATCAAGGCTCAACAAGTCGTTCCTACGGCTCTACTAGCAAAACTGATGAAGTTAACCTTCTCGAGCCATCTAAGAAGAGTACCCCACCAAGAAAATTCACAAATATTGGGGACACATATTCCAATGCTCTAAAAAGGTTGATGAAACTGGGTAAACTTCAACCCATAGGCCCTACACCCGAACCAGAAAAGAAATCCAAGTTCGGGATGAGAATTCGCATCGCGAATACCATAGAGGTAAGGGACATGATACAGAGAAATGCTACAAACTGAAAAATGTACTTCAAGACATGATTGAAGACGGTCGCCTACCAATACCGCCTGGAGGTAAGCCTAACAACACTCAGAATCCTCTTGGAATTCTAATGATTACAAGTGAAGAATCTACCATAGATTGTTCACACCTCATTTCTCCAGTCGAAGATGAAATTCATGCAATAGAGAATGAAGGGAACTACTCTATCATTTCCCCAACCATCACTGATTTCATTGCATGGGCAAAAAGTGTGAATAGGCAAGTCATGGAACTAGAGAGTGTAGTGGCAACCCTACGTGATCCCAATGCAACACCTAAAGAACGTGCACCACTAGTCTTCTCTCAAAACACTACGATGCCAGAAGTAGTAGCCATGGTTGATGAACTAGTCGACCAAATTATCCAATTGGAGGCCGAAATCATAAGAATGAAGGAACTTGCTACTGTCAATGGAATATGGGCCGATGATGATGAATATGAGTATCTCACTGAACACTACCTAGTCAAAATCAGTGAGCAAATAGTCCAAAATTGTGAAGATCAAGATGTAGACCACCTTACTCGTTCGGGACGCCCATACCAAAACACTTCTCAAAATGGTCCCATAGCGAATGGTCCAACCAATGTGGTCACACCAAATGATAATGAAGATACCGACCATTTGCTAAAGCAACTACAGAAGACAAAGGCTGATCTTTCAGTCTGGCAACTAGTGGCAAGCTCATTCCCACATCGCCAAGCTTTACTGCAAGCCTTGCCAAACTAAATGTGTTACATAACTCCACACCCGATGACGTAGTCAACTTGGTCTTCCAAGAATCACCAAAGCTAAGTAATCCTATTACTTTCTCGGATGAAGATTTGCCACACTTTGGTGCTAGTCATAACTTAGCTCTCTATCTCACTGTCATTTGCTTAAAGATGAATGTGCCAATGACTTTGGTAGATGATGGCTCCGCAGTCAATGTCATACTCTTGAAAACGGCATACAAATTGGGCATGAAAGAGTCGGATTGGACCCTTACCAACCAAGGTGTTCGCGCATATGATGGTACACGATGAAAGGTAGTAGGACTTGTTAACCTAACCATAGCCACAGGGCCGATTGAGCGAAAGGTTAACTTCCAAATAGTGGACATTGAAGCATCCTTTAACATACTTCTGGAAAGACCTTGGATTCACGCTTCCAAAGCGATAACATCCACCCTCCACCAGAAAGTCAAAATCCCACTAAATGGTAAAGCGGTGACGATCACTTCGTCACCCATCAAGGCAATAATCGAAAAGAAGTCAAGTAATCAAGTCCTTGCGGATCCAGTATATGAACTTGGGGGATTCCATAGCATAAATGTCATAGAAAGTGAGTTGGCACCCTTATACTTCAATCCCTACTCTAATTTAGTGGTCAACCACATGCTCAAAACCCAGGGATACTTCCCGGGAATGCCTTTGAATCATATCCGAAGGAACACCTTTGCACCCTACAAAGAAGGTAACTCACAAAGAATACCACTTGGACTAGGATACAAACCCACTTTAGAGGAAGTTCTCGAGATGCTCGCTCAAGTTCAAAACCGTAAGAATGTGGGAATCCAAATGCGACCCTACCTCCCTACCCTAAATGGATACTTCGTTAGGGAAGGAAGTCAAGAATTCTTTCACGGATTTCCCGAACCTTGGCACTATCTCGAAAGGAAGCTAGCCGGAATCGAGATCTTTCACGATTACTACTTCATTCCTCCAGAAACGGTTCCTACCGTCAAGACTCGTCAAGCTCCTTGCTTAGACGAACAAGCAGTTAGTCTACTATTTGGAGAAGATCGATTTGTTAGAGCCGCGCAGGATGAGATCATTACCATGATACTTCAAGAAGACCACTTCAACACTACCGCGTTAATCACAGAAACCAACACCAATCAGCAAAAAGGATGGAGAAAGTCGATCAAATGGACAAACAATCAAGAAAGACTCTTCAAGCTCACCACTGGAGAAGGAGAGATGTTCAAAGGAGAACAAGAAGACGATGAATTCGAGTTAGAGTCGGAGTCGGAGTCAGAGTCGGAGTCTAGAGAAGTTCCTAGAGAGTCTCCTCCTGTCGTCATTCCCACTCCCCTTGTTTCTCCTAGCTTAGTATCAGATAGTAACAGTAGTTCGGTAAATGTCCCAACGGCTGTCCCTTTACCGCCACGGACTACAGATCAGATGGCTTCTTTGTTTCAACTTTTCTCAAACTTTAATATGAATAAATCAGGTTCTGCTTACTCTTCGTGTTATTTTGAATGCAATTCTGTTTACGATGATACTGAGGATGACCTAGACCCAGACTCGATCGAGATACCTCCCTACATAGCCAAAGAAATACTACAATAGGGGAAAGGGGGACCAGTAATAGAGAACACTGAACCCATCAACCTAGGAACCGAACTAGAACCCCAAGAACTTAGGATAGGGACGGCCTTGAGCTCTACCGAAAGGGCTAGTTTCATAGACCTCCTACACGAGTTCAAAGACGTTTTTGCTTGGTCCTACAAAGACATGCCAGGGATCGACAGGGACATCGCAGAGCATAGAATCCCAATCAAACCGGGTTTCAAACCCGTGAAACAGAAGCTTTGTCGAATGAGGACAGAATGGGCTCTCAAGATCAAAGAAGAAGTCGATAAACAGTTCAAAGTCGGGTTCATCAAAGTTTCCGAGTACTCAGACTGGGTAGCTAACATAGTACCCGTACCCAAAAAGGATGGGAGAATCCGTGTTTGTGTTGATTTTAGAGACTTAAACAAAGCGAGTCCTAAGGATGACTTTCCTCTACCACATATCGACATATTTGTGGACAATACAGCAGATCACGCGTTACTATCCTTCATGCATGGATACGCAGGATATAACCAGATCAAGATGGCCATAGAAGATATGCATAAGACCGCCTTCGTCACTAAATGGGGAACCTATTGCTACACGGTTATGCCGTTTGGGTTAATTAACGCCGGAGCTACATACCAACGCACCGCAACTACGCTCTTACATAACATGATGCATAAAGAAGTTGAGGTATACGTAGATGACATGATTGTCAAGTCCAAGGACAGAGAGGGGCACATTGCGAACCTTCGCAAATTCTTCTCAAGGCTACGGAAGTACAACATGAGGCTCAATCCTCAGAAATGTGCATTCGGAATAACATCTGGTAAACTCTTGGGATACGTTGTTAGCCAACGTAGAATAGAAATAGACCCTTCTAAGATCAAAGCTCTAATCGAAATGCCGCAACCTCAAACGGAGAAAGAAGTTAGAGGATTCCTAGGCAAGGTACATTACATAAGTTGATTCATATCGAAACTCACCATGATCTGCGAACCTATCTTCAAGAAGTTAAAGAAAACAGATCACACCATGTGGGATGATGACAGTCAGAAGGCTTTCGACCGAATCAAGGAAATACTAGCCAAACCACCAGTGCTCATGCCACCTCAACGAGATCAACCTCTTGGTTTATATCTCACGGTAACTGAAACGGCCATGGGCGCCATGCTAGCTCAAACCGTAGGAAAAGAAGAAAGAGCTATCTACTACCTCGGTAAGAAGTTCTTGGAGTACGAGTGCAAATACACACCACTCGAGAAGACATGCCTCGCTCTTGTGTGGGCAACGAAGAAGCTACGCCATTACATGCTTAGCTACTCCGTCAAAATATACTCCAAAATGGATCCTGTCAAATACCTCTTCGAGAAACCCGTTCTCAATGGACGCTTAGCAAGATGGACTTTGATGCTCTCAGAGTTCGATCTCAAGTATGTTCCTCTGAAAGTTATAAAGGGGCGCGCCGTTGCCGAATTCTTTGCAGAAAATCCCATTAATGATACACAAACGATAGACATCTGGTCGTTTCCGGATGAGGATATACTCCAAACCGATGTAGACTCCTGGGACCTTTATTTTGATGGAGCATCGAATTTAAGAGGATTTGGAATAGGAGTGTTGCTCATTTCTTCTGAAGGCGAGCATACACCAATCTCTGTCAAACTTGACTTCGAGGTGACAAATAATGTTGCAGAATACGAGGCTTGTCTCATTGGATTACAAGCAGCAGTAGGTTTAGGCATCAAGAATCTTCGAGTGCATGGGGATTCATCTTTGATCATCAACCAAATTATGGGATCTTGGAAAATCCGAAGTGAAAGCTTAGCACCTTATCAAGCCAAAATAGACAAAATTGCCCAATTCTTCGATCAAGTAACCTACCTACACCTACCTCTAGAGGAGAATCAATTTGTAGATGCTCTTGCAAAACTTGCATCTTTGATTAATATGCCGGATAGCATGGTAGAAATGCCTTTATGCATCGAACGACGATCAGAGCCAGCTTATGTGCACCAAATCACCGATGAAGAGGAAATCACAGAGGAACCTTGGTTCCAAGCGATCCTAAACTTCAAACTCAACGGCACCTATCCACCGGATATGGACAAGAGGGGACAACGCGCTATACGCTTACTAGCTTCCCAATACGTTCTCATGTAAGGAGAGTTATACAAAAGAACACCTCTTGGTGTAATCCTACGCTGTCTTGATCATTCACAGGCACGGAAAGTGATGGAAGAAGTCCATGATGGAGAAAGTGGCCCTCACATGAGTGGACCCATGATGGCAAAGAAAATCACACGTTTGCGGTATTATTGGACCACAATGGAATCCGATTGCATCAAATATGTAAGACATTGCCACAATTGCCAAATTTTCAGGAATGTGCAACATGTCCCTCCTTCATTGCTTTACACCATGACATCTCCCTGGCCATTTTATGCTTAGGGAATTGACATCATCGGCAAGATCAGTCCAGCCGGAACAGGAGGTCACTGTTTCATCCTAGTAGAAATCGATTATTTCACCAAGTGGGTAGAAGCGGCTTCCTACACCAGTCTTACAGCCAAGAACGTGGCAAAGTTCATACAAACCAACATCATCTGTCGATACGGTTGCCCACATGAGATCATCAGTGACAATGGATCACATTTCCAAGGTGAGACTGAGCAATTGCTAGCCAAGTACAAAATCAAGCATCACCACTCCTCGCCATAAAGACCACAAACTAATGGCGCGGTAGAGGCGGCAAACAAAAACGTTGTCACAATTCTCAAGAAAATGATTGACAACTATCGATATTGGCCAAGCAAGATACCTTTTGCTTTATGGGGATACCGTACATCTGTTAGGACGCCCACTGGGGCCACCTCTTTCTATTTGACCTACGGCATGGAAGCTGTACAACCAGTCGAGCTACAAATACCATCCTTGCGTATTTTACTCGAAAGTCAAATCCCAGAAGCCGATTGGAAGAGGGATAGATATGAAGAACTCATCCTCCTGGATGAACGAAGATTGCATGCATTACATAATGTGCAAACATATCAGGCACGTATCAAACGAGCCTTCAACAAAAGGGTTAAGCCAAGGAACATCAAAGAAGGAGACTTGGTCCTCAAATCAATTAGAGCTCTTTTACCTGTCGATCCACGAGGAAAATTCAAACCCAATTGGGCCGGGCCATTTCTAGTCAAGTCCATACTTCCAGGGGGTGCAGTTAGGATCACAGACTTAGATGGGAATGAATTTGCCAACCCGACGACCCTCGACCAACTGAAACGTTACTATGCCTAGAATAGGAGCAAAAACGCGCCTTGCGTAACCTCACATGTCGCTCTTGTGGCACGAAATAAACGGCCCCTGGCCAAGCTGAAATAAGCTAATATCATCTTGCTCTTGCATTTTGACAATTTGTCATCCTCATATCGTCAAATCAACTGAAATGCATTTTAGGAGTAAGTGAAAGCTCATGCTTATTTTCTAAGTTCATTACAAGCTCTTGCTTAGAACAATTATTCTTTTACATTTACTTGAACTACGCGCAAGGGTTTGATTTCATTTTTTTAATGAATATGTAGGCAATCCTTCATAGGATACAACCCATTAATTATTTTAAATGTAAATAGAAGGACATTTGCAAATGCATTTGGAATTCGACAAGAATAATGATAGAAAATCGTAACGGTTTCATAACCAACCGACCTCTTTTATTCCATGCCTTTTAAATAATAATATGCCACATAATATAAAAATAAAAATAGACTAGGATTCTAAAAACCCCATCTTCTTATTACAATAATAATAATAATAATAATAATAATAATAATAATAATAATAATAATAATAATAATAATAATAATAATAATAATAATAATAAATAATAATAAAGACTTAGGCTATTCTTCCATTTTCCCTTTGCCTTTGTCATTTTTATCATATTTCTTGTCCCGACCTCGAGTCGGACGTTCTTGCGCCACTTCAGACCTAATCACCAACGGTCTCTCTCGTGGTCTAGCCTTGCCATTCTTGTCAACCACCATCTCGACGGCAGGAGAAGTCTTTGGTTTCTTCGAAGGATGAACAACGCGAAACCCGGCTTCTTCCTCTCCCTCAGTCAGATGCTTCTCTTTCTCCTTTTCTACATCACGAACCTTGTAGTCAACAGGCTCGCGTTTCCTCAATCTCTCGCGCTCCTCCGGAGTAGTAGCTTTCCTCCACCGCAGATAGGAATCCGACACCCATAGAGCACTAACAGAAGAGTTCAAGAACCACATATTTCTTTGAGCCCATTCTCTTCGACTCTCAGTAATAAGCACCACGGCAGTCTGCGGAATAGTGTCAAGCTGCGGAATCATCTGCTTCAATACAACCTGCCTCATCAACCTCTCCGGGAAGATGCATATCATAAACTCCAAGCCAGGAATGCGCACAGACCGGGTAGGATCCAAGAATGATACTCCAGTGACAGATTTAAGATGCCACCATGGTACGATCCATCTAATAAAGGGGCCATCGTCACTCTTCAATTTGTTTTCCCAATATTTGCAGACTCGAGTGAAGTCCACCATGTAGAGCCTGGTCCTCATCGCGATTGAGCGAGCATGATAAGCAGGAACATTAACTGGGGGCTCAATCAATCGAAGACGCTCCATAAGCCAGACCTACCCAAAAGCAGGTATTAGAAAAAAAAACGAAAAAAAAACGAAAAAAAAAAAGAAAAACAAAAAAGAGCAAAAGAGTTCTTTTAGCTGCAAAATAATGGGACTTTCCCAGATAAGGAAGGTCACGGTTGACTTTCCTGTTATCTAACCCCAACAGGATCTCTCCTAGACACAGGCAAGCTGGGCTCCTGCACAGCTCCATTTGCTCAATCAGGCTCAAATAACGAGGATCACCTCTCAAATCCTCATCCACATGCCCTTGAAGAACATATACATGTAGTAGGCAAAACCCGAATGCCCTTCGCCTGGCAACATAAGAGATAGTGGGATCTGCCCTATTGATGAATCGATCAATGAAGTCCAACATTCGCACTCCTTTTGAGGTCACAAGACGGTCCACCTCAGCTCTTGTCAACCCAAGCAAATCCCTAAAATTATTCTTATATCCTTGAGAAGTAGAGGGAATAGCAGGCAAATGTTCCGGGTCCCAACCACCAATCGCAGCAATTTCTTTAGGAAATGGGCAAATATCGCCTTCGGGGAAGGCAAATACGTGATAATTCGTGTCCCAATAATCAAGACAAGCATCTAGGAACGGTTTGACCACCTTGATCAACTTCAAGCTCAAAAGTGATCCAAAATTATAAGCGCCCATTATGTATGCTTATTTTGAGAGCTTTATGTAATAAGACGAAGGAAAGACGGAAGAATTATGTGAATAAAACCTCCCTCGACGTCTCTATTTATACTAAAATTTGTTTCCTAAAATCCGTCAGGACGGATACATCAGGAACAAAGCGCAAAGACTTGTCGCGCCTCTTCAAAAGGACGCAGCTCCTGCTGCGCCTCTTCCTCAGCCTTCTTTCTGTGTTTTTCCGCGTTGGATCTTTCCTAATTCCTCAAATAATCATTTTCTATTCATACGGGTTATTATTTTGGTAAATCCGTCATATTGCCATGTTTCGTGTTTCCTAATTCCACGGGCACGCATTTCGAGGCGATATCGACATTTTCGTCATCTTAGCACGCTTATCCATTTTCTTTTTAATTTTCTTTTTGGGGAATAATTTCACTCCCATTCCACCTTATATTTCAAACTTATATGTTTCTATTTTTTCTTTTTTTAGGGGGTAGCCCTCCCTACCGTCCAGTCATTTCCGGCAAATTTTTTTGCATTTTTTGTTTTGCGCTAATTTAGGCCATGTGTACAAATGTATGTTCTATGTGATTTCTGTGTAAATTTCGGCAGCATGACGGCATAAACCGCCATCTACCAAACCTGTTCAAAACTAACCTGCGGGTACAAACAAAGCAACCCAGCAGCAAAGGCACTCAGGCCATCATATATACAACCAAGAGGGGATATGTACACCAAACTGGGGGCTCGAGCCCCAAAACAAAGTCCGAATGTCCAAAATGTAGGTCCTAAAAATGTACAAAATGTGCAAAATACAGCCGAAGACGAAAAAAACAACAAGCAAACTACTGCTGGTCGCCGCCTAGCTCAGCAACTCTCGCCTCGAGAGCAACGATCTCGGCGTCGCGGGCCTCGAGCTCCCTCAGCAGACGAGCTGTCTCTTCCCGAGACTGGGCTAGCTCTCGCTCCAGCTCACGCTCCCTCTGCAAACGACAAGAATTGGCTCATGTCAATCATTCCAAACAATAAGGAAAGTTAGGAAATTCAAAAATGAAGTAAACGGAAGGTTCATACCTGACGTCCTCGACCACCAACAAGTGCCTCGGTGGCAGTAGCTCGCAGCCGATTGGCTACCCTTCACAAAGCCACGAACCGGGATGGCGCAACCTGCATTTCGAAAGAAGAGATTCTTAAACGATTGGACAGACTCAAGCAAATGTGTTCTTACACAAAATTATACAAGTTAGGAGACTCACCCTCCGAATCAGATGCTGCCACTCGTCCAAGCCAGCATCTCTCACCGCCGCATCAAAGTCGCGAAGCTCGGAGATCGTCGTCATCCCCGTCGCGTCAGTGTACTCAAGGGTCTCGGGGTACTTTGGGGGCTCGATGCCCGCCGCCTCGACCTCCTGCAAAGTCAAATGATTTCCATTAACCGATGATCATTCATCGTGTTCTCAAAATGATCAAAAGTAAGAGTAAAACACTTACCACGACCGGCCAGTACGCCAACCTTCCGTAGAGGAACGCCGAGTAGTCCTCACCAGGAAGAAGGAGGGCCTCACCACCAACGCCTGCCAAATCAGCCTCTCTCTCAGCCTCAGAAGGCTCCCTGAACATCGTCCGAGGAGGATCGATGGGAACCGTCAAGACGTCCCGAGAGCACTGACGAGCCAAACGCTCGCCCAAGTACCACACAGGACCCATCGACGTCCTCAGCAGCAACCGGTTCGAGCTCCTAGGTCGAAGGACCTCGGCCACAAAGGGAGGAGCGCCAGCTTAGTCCACCCAAGGCCTGGGCACCCACTAGGAAAATCAAACGAAGGGTCATTCTTATGATCAGTTCTAAAAAATAAAGAAGAAAGACAAACAACGCAAGGTGAAATACTCACGCCGTCCAACTGAAGAGCATTCACCTCCCGTCGACAGACGTCGTGAAAGGAACGCCGGCTCCTCGTACGGCACATCACCCAATCCTTCACAACTGGATAGGCCCTCTCCACCGGCTCCGTCCTCTTGGGCGCGAGGCTCGGAAAGTAGGAGTACACCCACTCCTATAAAATAAGATAGTCAATAACGATCTTTCGTGATTCGATAAGAAAAGGAAATGATCTTTCATGAAATTAAATGAAAGTTCATACCTCCAACAACAGTCCAGGGCCAACAGCGGCAGAAGAAGTCCCCTTCTCCATCAACTCCGGATGAACCATGGCCCTCATAAAGTGAATGAGGATCGCAAAACCAGCAGTGACCCAGTCCCAACGGCCTAGGTCGCTCAGGTCAGAAAGAAAGAGAAGGAGCTTCGTCGATAGCCTCTCTCCCTTGTCTCCGAGGTAGATCGAAGACAGGAACCACCAGAGCCACAAGCGGACTCTCTGCTCTCCAGTACGGGGAGAAGGAGCCGTCTCCCTCCCCTCTATCACCACCGACGTCGGGGTCTTCCCCGCAAAATAGTCCCGTGCGTAAGAACTAGGCACCAACCCGGGTACCGCAGCAGCCTTCGGCATCAAGTTCTAGCCGATTAATCTCCTAGCCTCAGCCGAGTCTACCCGCATGGCTGTCTCCGGCCACTCCACCACCTCAGTCCCACACGGCAAACCAGAAATCATGCCGTAATCTTCCAATGTGACCCCCACCTCGCCAAAAGGCATCTGAAATGTGGAGCTCGTGTCCCAAAACCGATCCAAGAAAGCTCGGACCAAATTGAGGTTAGCCCGAAGCTTCCTCCTCATGATATCCCTCCAAGCCTGCACCAAAGCACCAAACGCTCCCCGCTCGATGATGGCTCGCTCCTCAGCTAACAGCCTCTCGTAGCACCCCATCGCCGTCTCGTAGCCCGAGAACGATCTGATGTTCCCCGCCTCCTATTTGGATTCGAAACAAAAAGCTATCTTTAGCTTGAATGAAGAAGAGAAGGAATAACAAAAAGAAATGAAAGAAGATGAGTGAAGAGTGATGAGTTCGATTTACCAAGCTCTTCACCGTCATGTAGGACAGGTGACCCTCTGCAGCCCAAAGTAGGTGCCTGCTGTCCCAAGTCTCAGCCCACGCAGGTGCTCCCCTCAGCTGGCGACCACCCCGTCCAACGTTGGCCCGTCTCGGGGCCTCCTCCTCCTCAAGGACCTCATCCTCAGCAGCCGTCACCGCGGCGGTAAAAGTCTGCTCTAACGCCTCCTCAAGCAAACGAGAAGGGTCAATAGTAGTATCCACGTCCATGGGAGCTCTCCCTGACGTAGAAACCTCATTACCTGCAAAATTAATGTGGATTTAGGCCGCGTCAAGTGACGACAAGCCTTAATTAGGGGATTTTCGAGTTTTCAAAGCTCCGAAATCGCTCTTTTCTCGCCATCTTTGGCCATTTTCCCACAAACCCGACCGCTCATGTGATAATTTGGGTCAAGTCAAGCCTAAGTTGAAGCCTAGTCATGGGTTCGAGTCGGAATGTCGACAGCATTTCGTTATAACGGCGATTATGCCATAGGAAAGTGTCCTGAAAAAGCCGTCACAAATCAAAATTCCGAGATGATAGGAAGTTTACCCATCATACAAGGATTCCAAATATCAAGTTTCGTCACAAATGGGTAATCCTAAGGCTATTTTCGAAGCGATTTACGGTTTAGCTGTGAGACCGTCTCAATTTCACTCAAATGCTCAAAACTCAACGAAAATTCGAAACAAATACATGGTTATGATCTTTATACTACCAATTAGCCATTTACAAGGTCAATTTTTCAAGGCAAAATCATTTGGGGGAAAAGCCCCAAATTTTCGACATAATTAGGGTTAAAAACCCTAATTTGTCGGTCCAATTTGATCAATTATAGAAGATTAATGCGAAACTAATACTCATACCCCGATTAGCCATGGCAAATGCAAGCTATTGATCAAATTTTGACGAAAAATGGTTGGAATTTGAGAGAGAAATTAGGATTTTTTGTGTTTCGAAATAATGAAACAAAACCCCTGTTTCATCGGGTTTTTACTCAGGAATGCCACGCTCAGGAAATGACGCAGCAAGTGCTGCGCCTCTTCCAAGGGATGTAGCTCTTGCTGCGCCTCTTTCTCAGTTTCCCTCCATATTAATTTTCGAAGATTCGTTATAAGTTCGTTATTTTGTGGGCCCATCTTTGGTGTGCCTCTTCCTTAATGCCACACATCATATTTGGTCCGTTTCACATTTATTCTTCGCCCGGACCCGTATTTCCAAGCCAACTGCAAACTGTCGCCATATTTTTACCAAGACCTTGCTTGTCACAGCGAGCGAATATTCTCTGACAGGTGTTCCGACACACCTTTATTATGTTCCCCCAGCGAGAGTTCACGATAGACAATCGTCACTCTCGAGACATGGAGATCAGTTCCCGATTATGTTCCCCCAGCAAGAGTTCACAGGACAGGAAATCGTCCCTCTCGAGACATGGAGATCAACATCGACCCCAAGCTCTTCCGAAGTTTGTTTGAAGCCGACCCAAGCAGATTTCTCCCAGCAGTTCCTGACTACGTCCTGCTGCCTCCTCCCAATATCGCGTTTTGTTTCCCCTGGAGTTTCAAGGAATTTCAGGTATGGTCTCTTCTTATGGCTGGCGAGCCTCCTTACGTAGTCTAATAGACTTTAAACGACCCTCTCCGATAGTCGACAGACTCTAAAATGTTCCCGACGACAGGTCCTTGGCTCAGACCCCTTGAGCCGCCTCGCGTCGCCATAGTCATCAGGTTGTAATCTTCGATTGAACTGATGGCTATACTTTGACTTTTGCCTTGTCCAAGCCTCAGTCAAAGTGGGGGCTCTGTAGATACCTCATTTCTGCACCTCCCGCAAACCACCCGGTGATGATTGGGCCGCATGTTTGGTATACGGAACGATTTGTGACAGTTCGTAAGTTTATCGTCAAGTGATCGCTCAAACACTTGTTTCTACCTCTTAATTGTCATCTACGTGCCGATACGGTCGTTTTGGCAGTAATTAGAGTACATTTGGAGTCCGGGTCAAAAAACCGTCTTCATTTTCCAATAACCGAGTCAGAATGTTCTGGAACGTTCCGGATATTTCTATTCCATATATTTTCAAATATTTTAATCTTTGGTAAAATATCTCCCGTAATATTCACACAAAATATTAAGGAAACGAGATTAATCCGCTATTCCATAATAGAAACGCGGAAATCTTTCTTCCGCAGGAGGAAACCACTGAGGAAAGGACGCAGCAGGTGCTGCGCCTCTTCCAAGGGACGCAGTGCCTGCTGCGCCTCTTCCTCAGTCCTTTTCTGCGTATTTTTTCGTATCTTTTCGAGATTCACTTCCAAAGTTTCTCCGAAAACCCTAGTTCTTTCGTGCGATTAGTATAAATAGAGACCTTCGGTCTCACATATTTCTCACGCGAGTGTCCGCCCTTCTCTTCTCTCTTTGCATTCTAGACCACGTTCTTACTTTTTGGCGTCTACGTGCTTGAACTTTCGACCACGTAAGCTCGGATCTTTCTGAGTACCAGCCTCGTTTTGCATGACCGACCAATTTGACCAACTCCACATCAATCAACTTTATTCGTTTTCCTCCTATAGGGCACTTTCGTCGTACATTCGAGTCGAGCATCACTAAACGTTAACTTAGTTCATCTCGTTTCGTCAAACATGTAAGTCTGAGGGTGTAAATCCTTCTTTTGTTTATTGTTCTTTATTATCGTAATTAATATTGTAAGATTTACTTCGAAAACACATTCAAAACCGATTTATAAAACCTTGTTTCAAACCCTTTTTACGGATTATCAGAAGACAACCGTCGAGAAAGGACGCAACAACTGCTGCGCCTCTTCGTGAGGCTGCCGCAGTTCCTGCTTCCTTTCTTCTTCCTTCGTCTTTTGTTCATCCTTTTGTTTTTCGCTTTGTTATCAATTGTTCATTGATTCATTAACATGACAATTTGAATATGATAATTTTGACCTGTAATTCATTAATCATCATTAATTAATTCATCTTTCAAAATACCGACTTAAATCCCTTATAATCCATGTTTGCGGGTTTTCGTCATTAAGTCAATTTGGGTTTTTAGAGATTCAATTTTCCCATATTGAATCTCTGGAATTCATCTTTGATAAATTTGCATCTGTTATTTACCGTCACCATCGTTAATTCATCATCAATAACTTGTTTAACTTAATTAATTTATTTGGTTTGTTTAATTCTTTAATTAGTCTCATCTTGTATATAATTCATCCTAATTAGTTTTTATCCGTGTTTTATCATTTTTATGACCTCATTCACATGTAAATAATATGTTAATCACTTTCATCCGAGTCAAATACCATTAATCGATCATTACATTCACCAATGAACATTAACGAGATGCGGTTCCGGCTTCATAGCCATAACTCAACCCAGGAACAGACGCAGCGACTGTTGCGCCTCTTCCCGGTTGATTTCTGCCCCTGAATTCCCGTTTCTGCCTTGACCTAGTTTATTTAATTACGTATTTAATTAATTATTAATCGTATTATCACCTATAATCTGTTCGTTTATTTATTTATTCTTTCTTTTCTAAAACCATCCGTTTTAAATGTATTTTCGACATAAATCAATAAATCCGATGTAATTATTGTAATTTTCCTTTATTGTATTATTATTGTATTTCTTTTATTGTATTGCTTGTATGCTTTCACATGCAATTAACCTAAATTTCTACCTCGACATTAATTGTATGTTAAATTACGTGTTTACCGACTTAGTAAATTCTTCACATGCTAGGATTAATTTAATGGATGTTGCATTGCATGCATATAATCAACAACATATCAAGTATAGACAATTTCCCTAATCATTAGTAGAGGCCGCTATCGAGGCGGGCGGGATTAGGTGTTCGATCAAAAGAGCTTCCTAATACGTACCCTCACCCCTTACTCCAGATCTCTGTGAACATCCGTGTTCATTGGCATCCACGAGAGTCATTCTAGACATAGAATGCTAAGGGTAACGAGTGCTTAGTGTTCATGTCATTACTTTGTGTCTTGACATGACACGAGGTATTCGAACGGTTTCCAATTTTCCACAATAAATTGGTGGCGACTCCACAAATGCAAAACAAACAAAGATGAAAAGCTTGCTTCGCTTTTCGCCCCCGTGGGCCCGCGTCCACAAAGATCTGTAACCTAATTAGCAACTAACAATAAATCATCGAATCTCCTAAATCCTAGCAGGAGATATAGCTATGCATAATAATGAACAAAGCAAGAACAAGAGATGAAGAAGAAACAAACATTGCAAATTAAAGAGAATTAAAGAGAGTAAAGAGAGTAAAGGGAGAATTACAACTTAAGATCCGGAAAAATAGAGAGAAACTGCGTCCAACAGAGAAAAGGGAGCAAAAAGGTGAAAAGAAGAGAGTTTAGACCTAATGACGTCTTTCCTATTTATAGGAAAGATAATTATTAACCTAAACGACATTAAAACCTTGCGGCAGATAGAAAAGTACTCGATCGAGTGGTTTAAAACTCCTCTATCGAGTAAAATATAGCAAAACCTCTCGATCGAGTAGAAAACCTACTTGATCGAACACTATCTAAAATAAGCTATTCGATCAAGGACTTTAAACTACTCGATCGAACACTATTTACTCGATCGAGTAGTTTCCAGCGCATAATTCCTGCTTCGCGCACTGTATTTCAAATGGCTGCCATTTCTTCGTTACTTGGGCAAACAGAGCATTTCTGATGGCGATGGAAAGCTAAGAGGACACGCTTTCATCTCCAATTGGAATAACCTGAAAATCAGTTGTAGAACTCGAGATATGGCTCTTCAAAGTAGGCACTATTAATTTGAAGTTCTTTCTTTGCTCGCCTAGCTATCTTACTTCTTTGCGCACCACAATTAGTAATTTCCAAGCTCCGACTCAACTCATCTCCTAAATGCATACATAAGGACATGTTTTAGGTTTGATTATGCTCCTCTCCGCTTCATACCTGCAAATAATACAAGCTAAACACCACTAAATATGCATGGAGATGCATGCAAATGAGTACAAGAAGTTTATATAATATGCACGCATCAGTACTCGATTGAGTTGGTCATACTCAATCGAGTATGCACAGGTCATAGAGCCTGGTAAAATGCATAAACAGGCTACTCAGTCGAGTTGAGAGCAATCGATCGAGTATCCTCGGCTCAGAATGCCCTTTTTCGCACTAGGTCACCAAGACATATACCAAATTCCGGGGTTCCATCCCCGACATCCTGTAACTACATAACAAGTTTCGGAAATCCAGGCACAAAGTATGGCCTTATGGCTGATTACAAACCAATAAAAATTCAAATACCGCAAATGTAAAGTTAACAAACCAACACAATCCACTAAACAAGTATAACACAACAAAGAATGATCACTCGAGGTCTCCTCCTCCATCTCATCCTCTCCTCCTGCTCCTGAGGTGTTAACTCCCGACGTGCTCCTCCGATAGTAGCTCTCGTGCCGAGGTCTCATCCTGCTCTCCATAGCTCAAGGCACCCATAGGGGTAGCTTGTAGAGTCTCCCCATGTAGCCGGGTTAACTCCATAGGAATGAAAGACGCCACTATCATTCCCCACGCCTCGCCAACAAGCCGGTTGGGCCAAGTTTGTCCCAATACCCTGCACATAGGCCATCTCATGGAGGTTATGAAGCACCAAGGCGTTGGACACTCTCTCTATAAGCTCGCTAACCTGCATCTGAGGGCTGAAGGAAGACAGGTAGTGGGGATACTGGTACTGGGGTGGTCCAGGCTGCACAAATTGAGATTCCCGTACCACCTCTCTCACCCTTTAGGGTCCTCTCCCTTCCCAGGGCACCTGGTCCTCCCTCTTAGCGTGTGGTCTCCCTCGACCGGCTCAGGCATATCCTCTAGAAGATCGTCTATGCTCAGGTAGGTCTGGTCAGGAAGGTCACTCTCAGCCAACGACTCAGTCACTAAAAGATGGTTGCGGCCCTAATCTGGCAGGACTAGACCTTCAGGGTGACTGGTGATGTGACGGTGTTGGACAACTGTTTGTATTATTTTTATTGTCTTATCTTATATTGTGTATGCTGTAACTGACCCCGTTTAATTATTTTAAAAACTGTGGTGATCCATTCGAGGATGGTGAGCAGTTATTGAGCAAGTATGATTTGGATGCGCGAGGGATAGCTTGGTATGTGTCACCACGAGTCTATTAGAAGTCTTCCGTTGTTATGTCAAACACTATATTTTACTTTAGTTGGTTTTTGGAACAGTTGTATCATACTTTTCAGTCTTTGGATTTTGATGTATTCACTTAAACTATTTATTTAAAGTACGTTCTTTTATGGTCTATTTGATATTCATTGCCTCGGGTAACCGAGATGGTAGCACCCTCATGCATTAGGTGGTATTGGTAAGGCACCTTGGTGTATGAGGGTGTTACAAATTAGGCCAAGAAGCCTTCCACACAGAATAATACACGACGACATCTCACGACGAGGAAGACTCGTTCCTAAGAGTTGTCGTCTCCAGGTCGATTGAGATCCCTATGATGTTGGATGGTCACGGCAAGTGACCAACCACGTCATGTTACTAGCTGTCATAAGTACGATGGAAGTAAGGTACAACTCACTGTCTATAAATACTACACCAATACCAAGAAAAATACAGGTTAAATCGTGAGTCTACTCGCATATAACTACTCTTTATCTCTATAAGTAAGAGGAACCTATCTTGAACACCTCTCGTGCCAAGGTAGGATCTTATTTCCCATACATCCCGAGTCAGACATCGGATCGTGACTCTACTCACATATAACTATTCTATCTCTCTATAAGTAAGAGGAACCTACCTTATAACACTTCTCGCGCCAAGGCAGGACCTCATTTCTCACACATACCGAGTCAGACATCGTAGAGGGTCCCTTCGGACGCCCCTGGGGGTAGGGGTGAGCAAAACCGGTTAACCGAATCGGATTTGAAAACCGGTTCGGTTACTGGTTTTCAAAAACAGGTTTTTTCCAAACCGAAACCGCTCCGGTTTTAAACCGGATAACCGGTTTTTTAGCAACTTAAAAACCGGATCCGAAAACCGGTTACCCGGATCCGAATTTTTAAACCGGTTTTAACTATTTCTACCCCGAAATTGATGGTTTTCAACCCACCCCTCCATCCTAACTCTTAAATTCCTACCTAACCCTTCATGCATCCCCACTAATTCGACCAAATCACACGTCTTTGTTTTTTTAAGTCATTTTCTTGTTGTTTTTTTTCGAAAAAAAAGTAATCCGGTTTAAAACCGGTACCCGGTTTTGTTTTTTTAGGACCCGAAACCGAACCGGATTTCCCCCAAAAAAACCGGTTCGAGTACCGAACCGGAAAAAAACCGAATTATCGGGTTTCTTAATTCGGTAATCGGTTCGATTTCGGTTTAAAAATTCGGTTCGGTATATTTTGCTCATCCCTACCTGGGGGGCGTGTTTGTTACATGTGTAGACGAACTGAAGTTGGAGCCCACGAGAAACGTTGACGGAGGTCAAAGCCCAAGTAGAGAGAAACTAGTGGTTAATTTAGATCATTCTTGCAACTGTTCATCTGGCATTTGTATTAAGAAATACAGTTAGTCTTGCTGAAGACGGGTCGGAGCAAGTAACGGGTAATGTCACTCATAAAATGGATAGGGGGACAAGGTGGGGCACCCCCATGTGCTTCCCTCTCTCCTCTATTTGGGTCATTTGTGAGAGAAAATGGTATCCGTCACTCCAAAATGACGGATATGTGCCGTCTTCAATGAGATTTTGTTTAAGAAATACTTGATTGATTTTACCGAAACAGTTCTTTTCTGGCATGTGTGACAAGTATTGACACTTATTTGGGCACTATTTTTGAGCTCCTCTATCAATAAAGTTCTTTAATAACCTATGATTACATACTTATTTCTTTAATAACCTATGATTACATATGAGTTTCTTTTTGTTACTAAAGTTTATGTAAATTTTGAAAGGTAATACGATAAGTGACTCATTAGAGAAAAGGGTAAAAATTTATTTATACCAACGTACTGATGATGAGGCGCTCTAAGATGAGGAAGACGTGTTTCCTTGAACTGATCCAGTATTACATGGTTGAGTTGCTACAAGTATATCACAAGGAGAAATAACATGTTAGAATAAATTTGTTGAATCATAAGGATCATATTCGTATCGGAAAATTCATTCGTTACCCTTAGGTTTAAGGCTTTGCTGAATTATCCTTTTTTTAACCGGGAAACTTTAAGTGGTCATATATAACCCGTATTTACGAGTTCGATGATTTTTTTTTTCTTGATCGGTCATCTTTTCGAGAACTACGATTTAAGAAAAACGTTTGTCATGTTTGGATCCTGTAGTTAGGAGTTTTTGTATGTCAAAGTTTGTTTTGACCGAACCAATCGTTGGTTGACGCAGTGGTAGCATGGGGCTGCGCTTGGTAGGGAGGTCTGCGGATCGATCCCCCACAACTGCGATTGGGAGGGGTTTAAATACCGTAATCCTTGGACACGCCCCGAAATCCGGATTAGTCGGCCCAATGTGGTTCGGATTACCGGATGGTTTAGACCAAAAAAAAAGTTTGTTTTGACCGAACAAACTTTGAGTGTGGTCACGAGTTTCAAATGTTAGGAATATTAGAGATAATTATATTTTCCGATTAAGATTATTGTTGTTTGTCATATTCTTATCTTGTAGAGTAGTTTAGCCTAAGATATTATTTCCATGTACTCCTACATATAGAGACTTATTCATCAATAATAATTATGCAATTCTTTATCAATTATCTTCATCTCTTATTCTATCGTCAAACTCGACAATTCTGTTTTTCAAATTGTACTTCTCGGAAACATGATCGATTTGAAAAAACAAAATCTTTATTTTATGAACTCGTAAACGAGTTATGGCCACTTAAATTTTTACCGGTTTAAAAAAAATGGGCATTTTGCGGAAAGTCTCAAATCCCAGAAATACCTTGTAAATTTTCTGTACTCTTATTTCGATCATAGTGTCTACAATCACCAATGAGGACTAGTGATCGACGACACCACCTTATTATTCTACAATTAGTTTTGCTGAAGACGGGTCGGAGCAAGTGACGGATAATACCACTCACAAAACGGATAGGGGGACAAGGTGGGGGCACCCCCATGTGCTTCCTTCTCTCCTCTATTTGGGTCATTTGTGAGGGAAAATGGTATCCGTCATTCCAAAGTGATGGATACATGCCATCACAAATGAGATTTTGTGATTATTCTAAGACTATGTTCAACAACAATATTTGACACAAAAGGACAAAAAAAATCACCAAAAAGTATTCATTAAATAATCAAACGAAAATGAATGTCACAACATTGTGTTCCAACATAACATGGTGTTGTGACACTCATCTTTTCTCTCTCTATGACACTTGTTTATATGTGATTGGATAACTCATTTTCAAATTAAAAAAAAAAAAAAAGCACATTAAAGTATGTAAATAATGTCAGAATTGTGAGTGTTATAGAGTGTTATCAATAAAGTATTTAAATTATAAGTAAGTGTTATTAAGGTAGAAGAATAATACGGAGTAAAAAGGTGAAAATATTAATATTATAATCATAACACTCATAATACCAAAAGTATTGATGTACATAGTCTAAGTGGGTCATTAGTACTCATATAATTATAACACAAATTCTCACTTTAGACGGACACTATTCGTCTAAAGTTGTAAACAGGTCAAATATTAAACCATTTTCATAATAAGACAAACAACAAGTGGGATGTCACCACTTTGTCTTATTATGTAAGTGGTGCAATAATTGACCCGTCTACACTTTAAACGGATATACCTGTCTAAAGTGAGAGTAATCCCCTACATACTAAGAGAATAAAACTTCTCAAAAATTTCCCTCCAAAAGGAATCTGGTTAAATAAGGAAACACGACATTATTTTCATTAACTTATTATTTTTAATTACGATATAAACTTTTAATCATTATATATATAGTCTTTTGAACTATATTATAGTCATTCAACTAAAATAAAACAAAACTGCTATGAATCTAAAAATCCTAATATGAAAAACATATGATGGATATTATTAATTTCGTATAAAAAAACTTAACACGCACTTAATTCGTGTTAAAAAAAATTATGAACTGATATTATTAATTTCATGATAAAAAAATTCATTAAGATTACCTAAGAAAAATTATAAAAGGAAATTATTAGTTTTATAGTAAAAATATTCATTAAAATACACATTTATGACTTTATTCAATTCTTTTTATTAGATTTCCATTTTAATTTTTTATCCTCATGTTAAAATATAACAAACTAATGATTTGTCAATTTAAAATCTATAAATAATACATCATAAAATAAAGGAATATTTGATAAGAATAATCCAAACTATGTCTCCCCTTCTCTTATTAATCTATATTACATTTAAACTCAGAATAATCTGAACTACGCCCTTATTTTTCTCACAATAAACCAGGTAACCGCCTACCTATTGATATCAGGTCACATTTAAAAAAAAAAAAAAAAAAAAAAAAAAAACTAAAATCATTTGAAGAACTAGAACATTATAATCGAATAAATTCAACCTTTTGGCACCAATCTCACAAATCACCAAATACCAGAAACAACAACTCCACAAACAACATTAATCGAATAACTTCAACCTTTTGATTAACAACAACAACAATAATCGAATAACTTCAGCCCTCTTCTTCGAAAAAAAAAAAAAAACAATAATTAACAAAGTAAGGCCCTGTTTTTTCTGGATTATTTTTAGCTCACTTCAGTTCAGCTCTATTCGATTCAGTTCAGCTTAGTTAAGTTCAGCTCAGCTCTATTCAGTTCAGTTCAACTCAATTCAGTTCAGTTCAGCTCTATTCAGTTCAGTTCAGCTCAGCTCCATTAAGTTCAGCTCCACTAAATTCAGCCAATTTCAATTTTTCGAATCTTAAACTTAATAGTTTATATTAATATTATATATTTATTATTAATATTATTATTAATATTATTATTAATATTATATATTACTATTAATATTAATATTAATATTAATATTTATATTAATATTATTTTTATTTTTATTTTTATTTTTATTATTATTTATTTTTTTTTGGTGAAATGTGAGTGTATATATATATTTCAAAAAGACATATCCAATTACAAAAGGACCAAAAAGCTTTCTACAAATAGAAACAAAACATTTCTATTAACAGAAACCAATCCAAGTCCTTGCATTCAACTCATTTTGTCCTCCTCTACGATCAGTAAATTTGCGAATTTGTTGTTGGACCACCATCTTCATCCGTTCTGCCACTAGCACAGGCCTGACAACACTGAACTGAGTTCGAGCAAGATTGCGTTGATGCCAAACTGTGTACCTGTAGCAAGACAGCACCAAGGCTAGAGCCTTCCATTTCATGCTGCTATCATAAACATTTATTATTATTTATTTATTACTTATTATTTATTATTTATTATTCATTGTTATTATTATTATTATTATTATTATTTATTATTTATTATTTATTATTTATTATTTATTAATATTATTTATTAATATTAATATTAATATTATTATTATCATTATCATTAATTTATTATTAATTAATCATCCTTATTATTGTTGTTTTTATAAATATTATGGTTATTAAAATCAATAATATTCATATTAATATAATTAATACTATTATTATTATTATTATTATTAATTAATAATATTATTATAAATAACATTGTTAATTTTAATATTACTATCATTAATACCTAATTATTTTTATTTTCATATACGAACTTTACTCTTTCACATACACTTTTTCATAACGTTCTATTTTGTACCCTTTAATTTCACCTAAAAATGAACCAAGTGAACTCTTAAATCAATATTTTTTCCTAAACCTTAATTTAGTTGCTCAAATGACTTAAAACTTACAAGATGAATTCTAATTTATCAAATAATAAATTAATTTACTTGTTATCAATTAATAATATTATTTTTTGAGTTTTAACTAATTAACCAAATTTTATATATTTGTTAAAGATGAAATTAAGGTCTATCCATTTTTATTTATGGAAATAATTAAATTAGGATTGTTGGTGCTTCGTGGTGGCTACTTAATGAGTCAAATTAGGATGATAAACGGCTAGACTTTGAACATCAATCTAGAAAATCGATGCTCCTTTATTTCACCTAATTAGATTGATGGTGAATCGTGGTTCATGATGGTTACCTAGTTAATACTCAAATTATTATTATTATTATTATTATTATTATTATTATTATTATTATTATTATTATTATTATAATAATAATAATATTATTATTATTATTTCAGTTCAATTCACTCAATCACTTAGTTCGATTCGGCTCTATTCGATTCATTTCACTCTTGGCTCTATTCGATTCGATTCGATTCACTCGTTCAGCTCACTCCATTCATTTCAGATTCTTTAGTTCGATTCGTTCTCTATTCAGATTCATTCATTCAATTCAGCTCTAAAAAGCCAGAAAGAACCGGGCCTAATTAAAGTAATAAAACCTCTAGGCTTTTTCTTGAAAAAACATTAAAACTGAATATTTTGTACACCTTTTTTATTCTCCTTAGGATAAACAATAGTACCAGCTAAAATTCCCTTTATTTTTTATGGGGTTGTCAACTACAAATCGGGATTCAATTAATCAAACCCTAGTTTTTCTGGGCTTGTAGAACATTTATGTTTAGTGAAGATGGGTTGGAGAGGGTATGATTTTGGGGTTGTTTGATACTACAAATCTGGGTAATCAAATGAGGGTTTAAGAGAGCTTGTTGAAATGCGATTTGGTATAAGAGAAATCATTGTTTTTCTTCTGAAATTTAGGGAACTATGTGGAGTTTATGTAAAATTTATGCAAAGTTGAAATCTTAATGAATTTATGTGGATATGTAGTTGATAGATTTCTGAGAATTAATTAACAGATTGACTATGTTGATGATGGTGCTGGTAGGAGATTGGTTATGGGAAGAAGTGAACGGGCGGTGGTGGCTAGGGCTGAGCAAAACCGTATACCCGATACGGTTTCGATACGGTTTTCGGGTATACGGTTTTTTGAACACCAATTTTTTTATTCCGGATACGATACGGTTTTAACCGTGTATACGGTTTTCGGTTACCCGGTTAAACCGTATACACGAATCCGGATACCCGGATACGGTTTTTGCTGTTTTTCTATTAAATGCAATTAAAAAAAACTTGAAATCGATGTTTTGAGCAGGCCATGTTACATTGTTAGTTGTTACTGTATGTTTCACAGTTCACACTACTTTCACCCATCATTAATACTTGGGGGAAAAGAGAACCCAATAAACTTGAATCATCATAAAATTCATCTTTTCACACACTGGCGCACCTACGCGGCTACGCCTCCACCACCTACCATCGTTGGAGCATTACGCTGCCGTCACCGAATCATCACGCCGCCTTCTACTCTCCTCTGACACCGTCGTTTGCCTTTGCGGAGCTTCACAAGATGTCTCCTTTCTTCCTCTTTTCCATTCTCTTAGTGTACCCATATAAGATTTGATTCTAGTTCAATTTTTAATGACTTTTTGTGGCAGAATTGGGGTTGAGGAATTGGGGATTTAATTGTGGAGGAAATGGAGATCTGAAAATTAGATTTGGGGAATAGGGGTGAGAGAGGAGAGAGAAGCATAAAGTGTAATGTGAATGTTCAAGTGTGCATTGTATCCGCATTTCGTACGTGACCAATTTTTTTATTTTTTTATTTTTTTTATTTTTTTTTTAAGAATTTATCTCAAACCGGGTCAAAACCGTATATACGGTTCTCATTTTCCCCGACACGGATACGGTACGGTTTTTATAAAACCGTATCGTATATACGGAAATCCGTATCGTATATACGGAAAATCGTATAAAAAGAACCGTGTATCGTATCGTATCCGTATAAAAAAACCGTATCGTATATTTTTGCTCAGCCCTAGTGGTGGCAGTAAAAGGAAGAAATGGTTTTGGATGGAATATAGAACATGGATTAAGAGGATGAAAATCAGGACCCACATTAACTTCACCCTTTGCATTACCTAGTGTTGCCGGTCAAAAATTGCACTAGTTCAGTATAAGATAAATGAGGGTATAGTTCAGATTATTTTGAGTTAAAGTATAATATAGATAAGCCCTGTTCTTTTGAACTGAACTGAACTGAACTGAACTGACATGAACTTAATGGAACTGAACTGTATTGAACTGAACTTAATAGAGCTGAACTGAACTGAACTGATCTGAACTAAACTGAACTGAACTGAACTGAACTGAAATGAAAATAAAAGATTATAATAATAATAAAACTAATACCAATAATAATAATAAATATTATAAAAATATTATTCATTATTATTATTATTATTATTATTATTAATATTAATATTAATATTAATATATTAATATAATATAATAATAATAATCTAATAATATATATAAAAAAAAGTCATATAATAATAAATATAGTAATAATAATAATAATATATTAGTAATATAAAAGATAACATTATTAATAATAATATAATATGAAATAATACAATATATTAATTATAATAACTAAAAAATAAATACGATAAGTATAATATAATATAAATATTATAAATAATTTTAACAATTAATAATAATAATAATAATATGCAATATAATAAAATAATAATAATAAATATGTTAATAATAATAATAATAATATTAATATTAATATTAATAAATATGTTATTAATAATATTAATGAAAATTAATATATTAATAAATAATAAATATAATATAACAATTGTTCCGGGTGTGATTACGGAGCAGATTTGTTACCACGTAAGCTTGTAGAATGATGACTTTGCTTGACTCTTCCTTTCGGCCTCTCCTGAAACAATGAACAAACTGAGGGCTCGGCTTGGTACCGAGCGAACTCACTCCGACGCTCAAGTCAGTAAACTTAAAGGGATTAAGTTGTGTGTTACTTGGCACAAAGTATATTGTAGAGAGATAAGGGAGTTTATACCAGATTAGTATGTTTAATTGATTATTTTCGGATCCTTTCCTCAATGAGGGTTGAGGAGTATTTATAGACTTTCACCTTTTGTCACGTAGTGGCCAAGTGGCTAGCAGGTGGAAAGACTGATCTACCCTCGGCCGAGGGACCCATGGCAGGCCGGCGGGCCCTGTTGACTCCATGCCGAGGGGTCTTGGATGTGAGTACGCGGATGTGTGTCCCGCCGGCTAGTTGCTCGGCCGAGACCCAGTGACAGAGCCGACACGCCGCGCTCGGCTAGACCGTCCAAGGTGTTGACTTGCTTTGGATATCTTTGACCTTGCTCAATATGTTGACTCGGTCAGCGGGTGCAGAATATGCCCCATCAATTTGCCCCCAGCGTAGTCTATGCTGTGGTATGGACCTTCGATGAGTGTTGAGCGTATTCTGCGCAAGTAAAAACTTCTGCCCCGGCCTCTTCTACCTCGGCTTGGTTCTGCTTATGCCGTACCGTATCCCCCCTCCACATGGATGTGTAATGGACATCAGATGTGGAAAAGAAAATGGCGCTGTCCGAGACCGAGATTGTGAGTGCCGTGTGCTTTTGATTGCCCCCAGCCGGTGCTGCCAAGCTTGGTTGAATCAGCGGGCCGTTTGGCAAGCAGATACCAAGGAGTGTGTTGAAGAAGTTTTGCAACTGTTTGTCGATTGACATTCCATGGCTGCATGCTTGACACGTGGCTCGGCGTTGATTGGTTGACGCTTCATGGGCTTTGCCCTGATTGGTCGAATTGAGTGGGCTTTGCTCTATAAATAGGGCAGTTACCCCCTCATTTTGGCCTTCCAAATTTCATTTTTCTCAAAAATTTCCTCTTGCTTAGTTTTTCTTTCGCAGAGTTGTGGACAGCGGGCCGCCCACGGGGGCGCTTGGTGAAGGGCTCGAAAACAAGCGTTTGCATTTTGTATGGAGTCGCCACCAATTTTTATGGGAAATTGGAACCGTTCGAATACCTCGTGTCATGTCAAGACACAAAGTAGTGACATGAACACTAAGCAATCGTTACCCTTAGCATTCTATGTCTAGAATGACTCTCGTGGATGCCAATGAACACGGGTGCTCACGGAGATCTGGAGTAAGGGGTGAGGGTACGTATTAGGAAGCTCTTTTGATCGAACACCTAATCCCGCCCGCCTCGATAGCGGCCTCTACTAATGATTAGGGAAGTTATTCGTACTTGATATATTGTCGGCTATATGCATGCAATGCAACATCCATAGATTAATCCTAACATGTGAGAATGTAATACTAAGTCGGTTGACACGTAATTTAGCATACAATTGATGTCGAAGTTGGATTTAATGCTCATTTACATGTGAAAACATACAAGTGATACGAAATAATAATAATATGAACCACAATAATGAAAATTACATTAATTACAATGGAACAGGCGATTTATGTCGAAAATACCGCTAAAACGGATGATTTGATAAAAAAGAATAAAATAATAAAACGAAGAAATACGAACAAGTCAGAAGGTGATAATACGACTATTAGTTGATTAATACGCTTACTAATTAAACTATGTCAAGGCAGAAAAGGAGTTCAGAGGCAGAACTCATCCTGGAACAGCGCAGTGAAATCGCCCTTTGGAAGAGGCGCGGCGATTCTTTGCGTCGCGTCTCTTCCAAGGGTGAACTCGGCTGTGAAGCGGAACTACAAACGATTAATGTTAATTGGTAAATTAATGGATTGATTACGATTTTAGACTCGGATGAAAGTTATTAGCATTATTTACATATGATTGAGGTCATAAAACAAGAAAACATGGTTAAGACGGAAACAAACGGATTAATTATGTGAAGGGTCGATGTTAATGAATGATTTATTAAACTAACTGAACGAATTATTAACTAAACATGATGAATTGACGACGAATTAATGACTAAACAGATGAAAATATATCAACAATGAATCCCAGAAACTCAATATGAACGAATTGAATTTCTAAAACCCGAATTGAATTTAATGACGAAAAACCCGCAAATATTGATTATTAGGGATTTAAGTCGGTTTTATGATGAATTAAAACATGTTAATGATGATGGATAATATGTACATGCGAATTATCAAACTATCATGATGAAGGATTAACAGACGAACAAACAAAGGAAATAAATTTGATACGAATTACAGAGGACGGAGGAAGAAGAAAAGAAGCGAGAATGCGCGGCCTCACGAAGAGGCGCAGCGGCGCTGCGCTCCTTCGAAGAGGCGCGCGATTCTGCGTCTTTTCTCGACGTCTGTCTACTGGAAATCCGCAAAACAGGTTTTAAAGACGGTTTTAGAAATCGATTTTAATGGTGTTTTCGACATAAACCTTACAATTGTTATACAATAATAAAATACAATAAATAAATGGAATTATACACCCTCAGACTTACATGTTGACGGAACGAGAAGAACTAAGAAGATCGATTAGTGAATGCTCGACGCGAATGCAAGGAAAGAGTGCCCTCGTAAGAGGAAAACGATTAAAACAGATTAATTAATTAGATTGATTGAGTGTAGTGGTCAAATTGGTCGGTCATGCAACGGAGAGGCTGGTACCCGGAAAGATCCGAGCTTACGTGGTCGGAAGTCCAAGCACGTAGGCGCCAATTAGTAAGAACGAAGTCTAGAATGCAAAGGGAGAAGAGAAGGGCGGACACTCGCGTGAGAAATATGAGGAACGAAGGCTCCTATTTATACTAATCACGCGACGGAATAGGGTTTCAGAGACTCTTTGGAAGTGAATCTCGGAAAGATATAAAAAAGATACGTAAATCATGCAAAGAAGGGCCTGGGAAGAGGCGCAGCAGCCACTGCGTCTCTTGGAAGGCGCAAAGACTGCTGCGTCGTCTATTCCCAGGAGGTTTCCTCCTGCTTAAGAAAGATTTCCGTGTTTAAGTTATGGTAGGACGGAAATAATTCGATTTATCTTTAAATATTACGGGATATTATTTGCCAAAAGATAAAATTTATGAAATATGGAATAGAAATATCCGGAACATTCCAGAACACTCTGACTCGGGATTTAACAGCTATCAGAAAGTGGAGACGGTTTTTGACCCGGACTCCGAATGTACTCTAATTACTGCCAAAACGACCGTATCGGCACGTAGATGACAACTAAGAGGTTGACATTAATATTTGAGCAATCACTTGACGATAATCTTACGAATCACTACACTAATCGTTCCGCGAATCAAACATGCGGCCCAATCATCACCGGGTGGTTTTGCGGGAGGTGCGAAAGGAGGTGTCTCTGAGCCCCCACTTTGACTGAGGCTTGGACAAGGCGAAAGTCAAAGTATAGCCATCAGGTCAATCGAAGATTACAACCTGACGACTATGGCGACGCGAGGCGGCTCAAGGGGTCTGAGCCAAGGACCTATCGTCGGGAACATTTTAGAGTCTGTCGACTATCGGGGAGGGTCGTTTAAAGTCCATTAGACTACGTAAGGAGGCTCGCCAGCCATAAGAAGAGACCATACCTGAGACTTCTTCCTCAAGATGCTTTCGGAGTTGCGTAGGAGCTAAGGTTGAGCATAGGAGCTAAGGTTAAGTCCTAAAAGATATATAAGGATTGTGCTAGGGTGTGGGACCCTAAAGGAAAGCATCAACGGGAAGGAGGCCAAATATAAGTTCAACTTAAGGGTAACCAAGGTTTGGGTGTAGGAACTCTAAGAAAAGGTGATCCTAAAGGAATATGATCCTAAAAGGAAAAGGTGATCCTAAAGGAATATGATCCTAAGGGGAAAAGTGATTTTAAAGGAACGTGATCCTAAGGGTAGAAGGTGATCCTGTGGGTTAATATCCGTATACTACCCTTTAAATTTAGGACTATAACGTAAATTTAAACATGTGAATATGGTCATAAAACATAAATACAAACGAGAAACGATAAGAAGCAAGTAACAACCTCGGGTCCTTTAAATTGCGGCGTAAAGAACAGAAATCAAAGCAGATTTCCTCCTAATCGTTGCACCCAAGACTTTGTCCGAGATATGCCCTTGTGCTAGAACAGTGTTCTCCGATTGCCTTGCAATATAGGGAGAACTGATGTGAATTTTGTCGAGATGAGAGATCTCAGGTTTTCAGAGAAGAATGCTCTTCAAACCCTAATCTTTGTTTCAAAATGATGATTAGGTCAAAAGGAGAGGGAGTCTCTCCTTTTGTTTGGTTCGGCCGGACCGAGTGCATGCATGGGGAAGTGGGCTTCCACTTCCTCTTAATTTTAGCTCGAGGTCCAGTTCGCCAAATCCTAGAATGTATATGACGGGTTTGTATTATAAACTCATTATCGGTTATCGGAAATTAAGGCATCGGCTAATAATACGGGTCGATTGAATTCTTAATACATGTCCGACAAAACAGTATTGTATAATTACATTCAAATACACATTTAATTAAATATAAAACGCTTATATTTAAATTTACGAATTAACTGGTTAATTCGCCTTAGCCCATGATATTTAATCCGTTTTAAATATAATATCTCAACATCACATATTTGACTAATTACTAGTCAAACAACTCGGACTAACTGGTTAGTCAATTTTGGCATCTACATGACAGTATTTTCATACCGTCACATCTCTCGAACGTATCCTATAGGTGTGACTTTTAGGGACCAGTTGATCACCGCCATCTGTATGACAATAACGTCAAACTTATCTAGCAAGCCAACCGTTATTGATAAACGTGGATCAACTGATAATAATACCAAAGTATGCCCTTTGATCCTTTTAGAGGTTTATAAGTCCTTGCACTAACTGTTAAGGACACCAACCCCAACAAGCTCCCACTTGTCCGTACAAGTGTATGTGCAATGACGTTATCCGCACTAACTGGAGGACACAAGCTCCAACAAACTCCCACTTGTCCGTACAAGTGTATGTGCGATAACCGATTCTCATATTCATTTAAAATCTCTCCCACTCAATGTAAAACAATTTGCAGATCTGGATCCACAAAGGTCGTATTTTACAATCGATCTGTATCTAGAGTGGTTTCCCCGACTAGAGAGTAACTTAACCGATAAAACGAATCCGTATCCGAGCATGGCCATGCATTTCGATTCTGACTCCTCGAGTGGCCCTGAGAAATATCGAGTACCCGATAAAGGCTGAATATTTCCTTCAACTCGACTCCTTCCGATCTAAGCACAAAGATGAAATGACCCGAGAAAAATCTACTTGGCCCCCTGTTACGGATGACCGTGAGAAAGAAACCAAAGTCACCCAAAATCTGCCGTAGTCTCAAGAGACAGTCGATAGTCAAAGAATCGACTCTTAGGATCACTATGGAGGTCCTATCCACGACCGGGCAACGAATGTTATGAAACATTTAGGACTCCACGTCGATGTCACAATAGTGTCCTACGAAATATCCGTATAAATCGCCTCTGTGATTGGTCAGTCAACCGGTTGACTTATGGCTCGTTGAACCCACCATCAACCAACGTCACAAAATAATTGCCGAGTTATCAGCTCATGTGGGCAATTAAGGACTGAAAAGATATAATGTTCGTTCGCTTCACTTTGTGGTGTTCAAAATTTGTCGTACAAATCCACATGAAAAACAAAATATATATATATAATATCAAAACGATGATGTCGTATAGAGTACAAAAGAGAATGAATCTAATCCATAAAAGAGTACTACAACTCAGGAGCACGTTTGATTCCCATGGAATTAACGTGCCCTTCATGCTTATCTTGTCGTAATGCTTTAGTGAGAGGATCTGCTATGTTATCATCAGTAGCAATCTTTTCTATCACTACTTCCTTTTGCTCCACGTAATCCCGGATTAGATGAGCTTTCCGTTGTACATGTCTAGATTTGTTGCTAGACTTTGGCTCCTTAGCTTGGAAGATGGCACCACTATTGTCGCAATAGATGGTGATCGGGTCATTCGAACTAGGCACTACGGATAGTCCATGTAAGAATTGACGCATCCATATCGCTTCCTTTGTTGCTTCAGACGCGGCATAGTACTCGGACTCAGTCGTAGAATCTGCTGTAATGAGTTTGTTTCGAACTCTTCCAGTGATCTGCAGCGCCATTAAGAGTAAAAACGAATCCAGACTGAGATTTCGAGTCATCTCGATCCGTTTGGAAGCTAGCATCTGCGTAACCGGTTGCGCATAGCTTTTGTTCGCCTCCATAAGTCAATGCCCAATCTTTAGTCCTCCGGAGGTACTTAAGAATGTTCTTGACAGCCAACCAATGTGGTTCACCTGGTTCTTTGTTGGAATCGACTTGTCATACTCAATGCATATGCCACGTCTGGACGTGTGCATATCATGGCATACATGATTGATCCTATTGCCGAAGCATAAGGAATCCGTGTCATGCGCTCTTTCTCTTCCGGTGTCTCTGGTGCCTGAGACTTGCTCAAATGCACCCCTGGAGCCATAGGAAGGAACCCCTTCTTGGAGTTAGTCATGCTGAATCTCTCTAGGACTTTGTCTATGTAAGACTCCTGACTGAGAGATAACATCCGTCGTGATCTATCTCGATAGATACGGATGCCTAGAATTCTCTCGTGCCTCTCCCGGATCTTTCATCCGGAAATGGTTTTTCAACCATACTTTCACCGAAGTTAAGAGAGGTATGTCATTCCCAATCAGGAGTATGTCGTCAACATACAATATTAGGAAGACAATCTTGCTCCCACTCGACTTGATATATAGACATGGTTCCTCGACAGATCGAGTAAATCCATTGTCTTTGATCACTTGGTCGAAGCGATGATTCCAACTCCTTGATGCTTGCTTAAGTCCATAGATGGAACGCTTAAGCTTGCACACTTTCTTAGGATGTTCAGGATCGATGAAACCTTCGGGTTGTACCATGTACAACTCTTCCTCCAAAAAGCCGTTTAAGAAGGCGGTTTTCACATCCATTTGCCAAATTTCATAGTCATGAAAAGCGGCAATCGCTAAGATAATCCGAATGGAACGCAGCATAACTACGGGTGCAAAAATCTCATCGTAGTGCAAACCTGGCACTTGGGTGAAACCTTTAGCAACTAGTCGTGCTTTGTAGATATCTTGCTGACCTTCCACAGAATGCTTTATCTTGTAAAGCCATTTGCATTGAAGGGGACGAACCTTAGCAGGTAAGTCAACAAGATCCCACACGTTGTTCTCGTACATGGAGTCCATCTCGGATTGCATGGCCTCAAGCCATAGCTTTGAGTCAGAACTAGTCATGGCACCTTTATAGGTTGCGGGTTCACTACTCGTTAAGAGTAGAACGTCATCTATGTAATGTTCCTCGACCATACCGATGTATCTGTCCGGAGGAATAGAGACTCTTCCCGACCTCCTAGGTTCCTCAGGAATATTCACCCCAGCCGGGATTGAAGGAATTGGTTCCTCCAATGGTTGCTCGGTGTTTGGTTCTGGAATCTCCGACAGGTCGAAGGTTCTATCACTTTTTGCATTCTCGAGAAATTCCTTCTCTAAGAATGTCGCACTAGCCGCAACAAAAACGCGTTGTTCGGTTGGCGAATAGAAGTAATGACCAAGTGTTCCTTTTGGATAACCTATAAAGTATCTCTTGACGATCGCGGGCCGAGCTTATCCTCGTGTCTCCACTTGACATAAGCCTCGCAGCCCCAAACCCGTATAAAGGACAAGTTAGGGACCGTTCCCTTCCATAGTTCATATGGAGTCTTGTCAACACTTTAGACGGACTTCGGTTAAGTATTAGAGCGGATGACATAAGAGCATAACCCCATAATGAATCAGGTAATATCGTGTGACTCATCATGGATCGAACCATATCAAGTAGTGTTCGATTTCTCCGTTCGGACACACCGTTCACCGAGGTGTTCCAGTGGAGTTAATCGTAGGGCAATCCCACAATCCTTTAGGTGTTGATCAAACTCGTGAGAAAGATACTCGCCACCACGATCTGAACGCAGTGTTTTAATCTTTCTACCTAATAGGTTTTGTACCCTATTCTGGTATTCTTTGAATTTCTCAAAGGATTCACTTTTGTGCTTCATTAAGTAGACATAGCCATATCTGCTCAAATCGTCCGTGAAAGTGATAAAATACCTATAGCCTTCTCGTGCGGTGATTGACATAGGACCACATACATCCGTGTGTATGAGCCCTAATAGGTCAGCAGCGCGCATTCCAACACCTTTGAAGGAAATCCGAGTCATCTTACCGATGAGACATGATTCACACGTGCCAAATGATTGAAAATCAAAGGCCGAGATAGCTCCATGTTTGATGAGCTGTTTTACGCGTTTCTCATTAATGTGTCCCATACGGCAGTGCCATAGATATGTTTGATCTTTGTCACCAACCTTTAACTTTTTATTCATTACGTGTAATATTTCATTGGTCTGATCTAAAACATAAATTCCATTCATGGAAACTGCCTTGCCATAAATCATATTGTGTAATGAGAAAATGCAAGCATTATTTTCTATTACAAATGAAAAACCAAGTTTATCAAGCGCAGAAACAAAAATAATGTTTTTAGAAAGACTGGGTACATAATAGCAATCATATAATGATAACTCAAATCCGCTAGGAAGCTGGATCACATATGTCCCCTTGGAGATGGCGGCTACTCTTGCTCCATTCCCGACACGCAGTCCACCTCACCCTTTACGAGGGGTTCGATGTTTGAGCCCCCGCACATGATTACACAGATGAGAACCACAACCAGTATCAAGTACCCAAGTTCCGTAACTTGCGTGGTTAATCTCAATCATATGAATAAAAGTAGAAGAAGAAGACATACCAACAGGTTTAACACGACCTGCTTTTAAGTCCTCATGATAAACAGGACATGTGCGTCTCCAATGCCCATCATGTGGCGGTGATGGCATTCCATGTTATCTTTCTTGCTCTTTGTCGCGCCTGATGAGTTACTCGACTCACCAGGACCACTCTTACCCGAGCCCGACTTCTTGAACTTCGCCTTACCTCTTCGTTAGGTTTGCCGGAGCTTTGCCCTTACCTTTCCCTTTGTTTGACACAACGAGAACATCCTGTTTGAGCTCCCACTCGAACTTCATGTCCTTCTCGGTCTGTACGAGGAGGGAGTGCAATTCATGGGGAGTTTTCTTCAAATCATTCATATAGTAATTCGCTCTAAATTGCGAAAAACCATCGTGGAGTGAGTGAAGCATGCGGTCGATAACAATGTTCTCGCTGATGTTACAATTAAAGGTCTCCAACTTCTCGACATTCTCAATCATGCTGAGAATGTGTGGGCTAACCGGTTGGCCCTTCCGGAGTCTCGCATCAAAGAAGCGAGTGGTATGCTCATAGGTCACGATTCTCGGTGCTTTCGAGAATTCCTTAGTGAGCGTGGTGAAAATCTTGTTTGCACCTTGGGCTATGAAGCGTTTATGCAAATTGGGTTCCATTGCAAAAATAAGTACGTTCTTTACCGCACCCGCTTCTAAAGCGAAATCGTTATACTTGTTGATTTCGTTGATTCCGGCCCGTGGGGCCTGGTTTAACGGCATGGGCTCAAGCGGATATTTGAGCTTTCCGTCGCAGCGGCGGATTCCGTAATCTTTGCCTCCCGATCCGCGAAGTTTGATCCATCATTCTTGATCGAGTAGACGATTCATCCGACTCATGAAGATCCTAAGCCAGGACTCACGGTCCAATGTGGCACTTGGCATTGGGTTATCACTTGAACCACCATTTGTTGTTTTAGCGAAAAAACGTGATCTACACTGAAAAAGAAAGAAAAACAAAACGAAATAAGCAACTCATCGAGGTGATCTAAGTCTATTTTAAAATTCATTTTAAACATGTAGACTCTTGCACTTGCATAATTGATCTCCCTCAAGAAAGATACAAGTGATCCCAAGACTCAATTTACGTAAATTGATAAGCCAACTGTTTAGCTAATTCTTCCTAAGAACTCTTGGTCGATAGATTTACTCAAATCCTATCTATAGTCCACCATAGTCACAGGATCGTACGAGTGACCATGGTGTTGAGATAAAATAGGTCAATCGGTTCCAACTTACCCGACGTAGAAGGGGTCATAGTATGCCTACCGACGAAGAAGGGACTCATTGGAGTTTGACCTATAAAGACCGTTCTCAATTTTTGTTTATACGAGGAAGATCCCATCAACAAAATTATAATTCATTTTAAGTGAACGAATAACTAGCGTCTGTCGTGAATGAATTTATTTGGATGATGGCTTAAAACGTGTGACATGAGAATGTCAATGAAAACTAACTCGTGACCTCTATATGTGTCAGTTTTCATGCAATAAATTATAGGTGGTTTGGTTTTTAGGCGGAATATGATGCATATTATCGTTGCATAAAAATAAATAAGGGAATGCGATACGTAAATAAAAATTTCCTAGTGTGGCCTATCCTAGTATAAGAACAAGATACAACTTTGGAATCCACCGTTGGACCCGAAAAGCTTGTCTTGATGTTCCATCTTGATCCAAGTAGCGGGAGTGAGCATCCGGTCTCCATCTTTGGTCTTCTCAAAAATTACAATTAAAATTGCAAAATATAAACCTATTTACATTCTAATTAAAAACTGTAATTACAAGTGAAAAATCCAAAACGGAGATGCGAGATCTCAAAATACAACCAAGACCGTGTTCCATCATTACGGTAACACGTTCTACTAAGGCCACACTAAGTTACAATTGATTGTAAAAAAAAAAAAAATACATAATTAAAATGGCATTCACGGCATTCAACAAAACGATAAATAAAAATGCATCAACTAAAAACAAATTCATTCGTGACATAATTCCGTAATTATGTTAAATTTATCCAAACCACCTTTTAATGATTAAAATTCATGTGATAAAACCGCTTCTATCATTTAATTTTAATCCATTACAATCCGTTACTTTAAAAACGCTTTAAAATAACTTAATGGTACGTGTGTGAACCGTTTCACAATCATAGCGAGTGTACTATATCCGTATAAAGTACATATTGAAGCCAAAAGAAAATTTAAATCAAAAGAAACAAATTTTCAAAGCTGTTAAAGACGAAATCCCTCGATCCAGGGACATAAGTGCTCGATCGAGGAACTACAGGGCTCGATCGACTGAACTGCAAGTCGATCGAGGGGTATGCTAATCAGGGGGTACTCGATCGACAACATTGGTAGTCGATCGAGGACTTATATCAGCAAAACTACTCGATCGAGTACGAGGATAACTCGATCGAGCAGTAGGGTTTAGAAAGGGGTCGATCGAGTACAACAGGGACTCGATCGAGCAAAAGTTTTTGAAACAAGGTCGATTGAGTACAACAGGGACTCGATCGAGCAAAAACAAGACAGAAAACTACTCGATCGATTAAAAACATGGTCGATCGAATACAAAAGTTTCTGAAAAACACCAAACCCTCGTGAAACAAGTTTTATGATACAAAACCAAATGCAATTTCGATCAAAAACGCATCAAAAACAAATTTGACAATTGACAAAAACTTGACATGTTGCTATAATCTCCGTATAAAATAACAACATGTAAAAACAACATGAAATTTGAAACAAAACAGCCGTGTAAAACATGGCACGGTTGGGTTTTCGAGACAAAACAACAACAAGAGCAACCGTGTAAACAAGACACGGTTCCCAAAGCAACCAAAAAACGCAGCAATGAAAAAAAAATTTCTGCCGAGTAAAAAAATGGCTGCCGAGACAAATTTTTTAACCAAAATTCATCGTTTCAACAATCGTTTGATGAAAAACACATATAAAAATTTACGTGGCCTCGCTCTGATACCACTTGTGGGTTAATATCCGTATACTACCCTTTAAATTTAGGACTATAACGTAAATTTAAACATGTGAATATGGTCATAAAACATAAATACAAACGAGAAACGATAAGAAGCAAGTAACAACCTCGGGTCCTTTAAATTGCGGCGTAAAGAACAGAAATCATAGCAGATTTCCTCCTAATCGTTGCACCCAAGACTTTGTCCGAGATATGCCCTTGTGCTAGAACAGTGTTCTCCGATTGCCTTGCAATATAGGGAGAACTGATGTGAATTTTGTCGAGATGAGAGATCTCAGGTTTTCAGAGAAGAATGCTCTTCAAACCCTAATCTTTGTTTCAAAATGATGATTAGGTCAAAAGGAGAGGGAGTCTCTCCTTTTGTTTGGTTCGGCCGGACCGAGTGCATGCATGGGGAAGTGGGCTTCCACTTCCTCTTAATTTTAGCTCGAGGTCCATTCGCAAATCCTAGAATGTATATGACGGGTTTGTATTATAAACTGTTATCGGTTATCGGAAATTAAGGCATCAGCTAATAATACGGGTCAGTTGAATTCTTAATACATGTCCGACAAAACAGTATTGTATAATTACATTCAAATACACATTTAATTAAATATAAAACGCTTATATTTAAATTTACGAATTAACTGGTTAATTCGCCTTAGCCCATGATATTTAATCCGTTTTAAATATAATATCTCAACATCACATATTTGACTAATTACTAGTCAAACAACTCGGACTAACTGGTTAGTCAATTTTGGCATCTACATGACAGTATTTTCATACCGTCACATCTCTCGAACGTATCCTATAGGTGTGACTTTTAGGGACCAGTTGATCACCGCCATCTGTATGACAATAACGTCAAACTTATCTAGCAAGCCAACCGTTATTGATAAACGTGGATCAACTGATAATAATACCAAAGTATGCCCTTTGATCCTTTTAGAGGTTTATAAGTCCTTGCACTAACTGTTAAGGACACCAACCCCAACAGATCCTAAGGAATATGATCCTAAGGGTAGAAGGTGATCCTAAGGAATATGATCCTAAGGGTAGAAGTGTATGAACTCTAGGGAGTTTGGGAACTTAAAAGAAGCTAGGTGTGCGAACCTGGGTATATGAACCTAAAAGACGGCTGGTATGGGAACTTAAAGGCTTATGAACCTAAGTGGAATTGGGATCCTAAGGTTAAGTTTAGGAACTATCGGGTTACTAATTCTTGTTTTGGACACATGCACCCAAGCTTTCTATGGTATGGGAACTTCAAAAGGATTTATGGGTTTATGAACCTAAGGATGTTGGTGTGGGAGCTTAAAGGTTTATGAACCTAAGGGAAGCCATTTTGGGATCTAAGAATCTAGGGGTAAGAATCCTAACTTTGGGTTTACGAACCTAAGGAAGGAGGCACTGGTTTGGGAACTTCTGGAGAACGACACCTTTGTCGAACTCTATGAGGAAACAATAATATTGAGGGTAGCAGGACGTCGGTAGAAACTGCTGGGGAATCTGCTTGCGTCGGTCTCAAGCGAACTCTGGCAAAAAAACTTGAGGTTGAATCTTCTTGCGTCAGTCTCAAGCGAACTCTTGTTGGGGAATATATTGACGATTAGGAACATCTTGATCGCCATGGAAGAAATCTTGAGTGAGCAATACTTTGCAAAATATCTTTCTTCTTGGCATTGGGACAAATATTTTGACGACTAGGAACATCTTGATCGTCATGGAAGAAATCTTGAGTGAGCAATCTTTGCAAAATATCTTTGCATACTGGGAGAATGAAGACTTGGGGGAAGCCCCAGTCGGAGCGAGCACTGCTTCTGATACTTACCTGCATGGTTAGTAGCCACACAAGAATGCAATCTAATATGCAAATAGAACATAAACACATATGCACGTAAGCAATTATCACATGGGCCTCGAATGAGGAAACACATAAGTTTTGCAAAAGTTGTTTCTTTATAAAAGTCGTTTAAAACTTGTTCAAAGAAGTTTGTCGTTTGTAATGCGTTATGCATATTCAAATGGGCTTTAGACACGTGACTGACGCGGAATGTACACTTAGGTTGGACTGACGCGACACTAACTTAGATTTGACGCGACACATGGATGACTTTGACAGACTTTGCTTAAGTATGCACAACCCCTAGCCAAGTGTGGGTGACAATGCGTATCAGTTCCAAAGGTAGAAGAATCGCAAGAATGATGAAGGTATATAAAGGCAAGGCCTGAGCCATGGATCAGCTGTCTACTAGGACATCTTCGTCGCCGCTTGCTGTAAAGGAGACCACTTGAGGAACGATAACTTGGAGAATTGATCTAAGACCTTATCATCGCCTGGACCGAGCACTAGCTAGACTTGGAGGAATAAAGGAAGGGAGGCATCTTGGAAGAGAAGCCCCCAGGATGAGAAGATGACTCTGGACTTTGGTAAAAGAGAGGCTGGGCGACAATAAGGAGCCCCCAGTATAGAGGTGTTGGTTGTAGAAGGGATGTTAATTGAGATTGGAAGGTTGTGATAGAGGTTGAAAGTTGATAGTTGAGGTGGTTGGTAATTGAGATTGAAAGTTGGGATGGTTGTGTCCTTGAGGACTGCCTACGTATTCACGTGAAGTGAAATCAAACCAGATCGTAGTTCTGAGGTTTGGTTAATTTTGTTTGGGTGTTGTGGTTGTATCCTTCTTGTGTAAGAAAGGACTGCCTACGTATCCACCTGAATAGGTGAAATCAAACCAGATCGTAGTTCTGGTGTGTGCCTAAGCTATGTTTTTAGGACCTTAAAGTGCATGGGTCACAAGGGTAATATTCCTTTGGTGACTCGAGGAATTGATTTGAGATAACTCCTTCTGATCATAGACCAAAGAGGTGTAACTAATTTTGTAAAAATTTCCTTGTCATGTGAGCACACCTGAAAGTGGACCCTAAGGATGATATGGGTATGTCCCGTTCTAGGTAGCAAAGTATTTGAAGACTCCGTGTATGGGTCAAGGTGAAACTGGATTGGATATTTGGAATGTGGAGCTTGGACATAAGAGGCTTTGATGAACAAATCTCTGGAGCTTAATTTTGTGGAGTTAAGGCTTGATGGGATTATGGCTTGTAATGTGGGTTGGGAATGGAGTCTCTTGGCTTGATGTAGCCTGAGCACATAAGGGTAGGTTAAAATGATGTGGGATCAAGTTTTCATGTCTTGGCTCTAAAGGATGGGTATATTTGACGAGCTTGAGAGGATTCTCAAAATTCCTAACTATCTCCATGTAACGGTCTCGAGAAGGACTTAGGGTGTGTGAAATGTGAAAGGCTAAGTGAGGGTGCTAGCTGACCATCTTCATCGATGCCTTGATTCTATATAGACTTCAGCCGTATTCCGGTTGGCACTTGGGTTTTGCGTACTCGTTCTTGATTCAGACTCAGATTCTTGGTCTAGAATATATCTCGGATTTTGCTCAGATTCTTGATTCAGGTTTTTGAAGATAATTTTGACCTTGGGTATCGACATTGACTTGCTTGATTGAGCCTTGTTCTTTTGACTCTTTTGTCTTGGATATTGATCTTGGTCATTTCTCTTGATTGAGCCTTTGTCTTTGATCATGGCTCGTATCGCCTTGGATTTGCTTGTTACCATGGATTTGGGTCAGACTAGCACCTTTGGTGTGAAACGGGTTGGTCTTTAGTAACACGAGTTGTTTATTGTGGGGAATGGGCTTGCCTTCCGTCATGGATTGTTAACAAGGGAGATGGTCTGGATTTGTCCTAGAATCTCTTGAGATAGGCTCGTCCTAAACTAGGGTTATATTGTGGGTTTCTATTGCCAGACATAGAATAGGTAAGAAAAGAACACGGAGTTTCAGGTCCTCTACAACTTGGAATGGAACATCATATAAGTGCACTCACAATGACTTGGAACGTGTGGTCGTTGTTGTTCATTTTTTTTTAAATGTCTCAAATCAATTCTTGTTGTCACAGGAAAAGGAAGAGATATGAAGAATATGTGGATTGAAAAGTGTACTTTTATTGAAATGAATAATAAATGTATTTAACATAGATATGAGAAGACATGTGACTCGTGGGACAGCCCCCAGGTTGTCACTAGGGATGGAAATGAACACAAAGAAGGACACTATGACAAAATTATGGGGAAGAAAGCCTAAGACTCGGACTCGGATTCGGACTTTGACTCGATTTCAGATCTAGACTCGTAATCATCGGCCCACGCTTGAACGTTTACTCTTCTAGCAACCGGCTTCGGCATCTGACTTTGAGCATTCACCCATTTGAGCACCTCGTCCTCATCATTAGGAACATTGGAAGGATAACAGTCAAGAAGAGTTTCTTGATAAATGGTATATCCATGAGGATTACCGAGGCTACCTTGTAGGTTAAAAGTTGAGAGGGACAACTTCCCGTTTTCGATCATATCCTGAATGACATGTTTTAATTTGAAACATTTCTCTGTATCATGCCCTTTGCCTCTATGGTATTTGCAGTAGGCATTCTCATCCCAGAACTTGGATTTCTTATCTGGTTCTGGCGTAGGTCCTATAGGCTTCAACATTCGTCGCTCCATGAGTCTCTGAAGGGCATCGGTGTATGTGATACCAATGTTGGTAAATATCCTGGGAGGTGTGCCCTTATTTTCGGAAGCCTTTGTGGGTGACCTTACAGGGTTGTTATGTTTCTTTGACGAAGGATCCATGAGGATGCCTTTATTAATTTTGATTCCTGGATGAGAAGAAATAAGAATAGGTTGCCCACTCGTTGCTTTAGGATTATTAGGTTGAGGGTTTGTCTGGACACTTTTCATTTCGAGAGGTTGGGCATCAAGCTTCTCACCCATTTCAGCAAACTGTTTCTCCATGTTGGAAAGTCGGAAGTTTAGATTATCAATGGCTCCCTCTATTTTGGAAAATTTGTTGTCAAAGGCCATGGAAAGCATGAGCATTCCATTTTGGGTATCTTCGCCTTCGAGGACATTGATTTCTTCATCATCATGATGATTGAGGAGATGAGAACAATCTAGAGATGGTTCTTCATCATGCTTAATGATATTAGACCCAAGAGGGTCGATCTTCTTGGATTTCTTGGCGGAAGGTGGCTTAGGAAGCTTGCCCTCTTCGATCATATCTTCGATGGTGTGTTTCAAGAGAAAACACTCTTCAATATCATGGCCCCTTCCAGAGGTTCATCTGTTTCTCCAAAGGTGGATCCGGAGTCGGCCCTATTGGATGTAACATGCCTTGGGCAGAAAGTCTCTTCAAAGCATCGGCATAAGACATGCCTAAATCGGTAAGCACCCTTTGATGCCCCGGTTTTCCTTTCACTGTTTTTTTCGGCTTTCTAGGACGATGGTTATTGCAAGACGTAAGCTTTGGACTACCTAGACTAGAGGTTTCCCTAGTTGGCATGTTCTTTTCCACCATTCCATTTTCAAGGGTGAGGACGCGAATGCTCAAATTTTCCACTGTAGCTTGAACTCGTAGGACCATGGCATAAATGTCTTGGAGAGACATGGTGATTGTGGCTTGATCTGCTTCGTGACCTTGCTGACTAACGGAACTTGCCGGATTCCTACTCGACAGAAATTACGCGCATTATAACTCGATTCGACATGGGGTCACGCATACTAAGGCAATAAACAAAAGAAGGGACAAGATGACAAATCTAGACTTGATTTGTGAATTCGTGAAACGTCGTGAGCGACTTCTCGTGTTTGAATTCACGGTGCTTGACTTTAATTTTAGACTCGAGTGTTGACTTTGACGGAGTGACATTTATGTGGTTGACGGGATTGATGACACGTGTTGATTCTAATTCGTGTGTTTAAGACAGACTTGACTCGAGGTTCGGGTACGTGTGTCCCGAACGTGTCATTAGGAGAACTCAAGAAACGGATATTGGAATGACTCGATGTGTTAGCCTCGAGTGTGTGAGTCGAGGTGTGGAAATGCTTAGATCCTAACTGAATTGGGGTAGGGAGTCCAAAATAATGGCGTGACGCCTTAGGACTTGACTTGATTTTGAAAAGACCCAAAATATAAAGAAAAGACGGGTTCATGACTCGACGGAGTTTCGACTAGGACATAGTCGGTTTGAACTTTGACTCTAACTTAGCCCAATTGAATTTACATATTTACATTTACATGATTTGAAAATCTTTTGATTAAAACATGTTTTTTTTCTTTTTCTTTTTTTTTTGGATTTTTTTTTTTTTTTTAGAAAACGTTTTTTTTTTTTTTTTTTTTTTAGAAAACGTTTTGTTTTTTTTTTTTTCTGGTTTTTTGAAATGGGTTTTGCAATGGGTTTTAGGCCCGAAGTTTTGACTCGACAAACGGACAGAATTTTGACTCATTTTGCGCTATTTGAAGGCCTATTTCGAAATTTTTGATTAAAAAACAAAAAGGGTTTGATTTTTGAAAAAATCGTCATGGTTTCGTTTAGAAATGGTGATCATGTAATGTACAATCATTTTAACGAGATGCTGAGTGCATTTAAAAGGGTTTTGGTTTAAAGGGTGGGTTGCCATACCGAACCATCAAACCCGAAGTCTGTGGAGAGGCTCGTGCCAAACAAGAGTAAGGCCGATTCCTAGTCCATTTCCTCAAGTAGTGAAGGCCCTTGATACAAACAAGAGTAAGCATCATGGTATGGATGACGTCAATCGCTATCCATCCTTAGGCCCAAATAAGAATTAGGACCGTTTAGACGGGACGATTGGTCGAATGGGTTGGATTGGGCCTAGGAAGGCCGAATAAACGGTCTAGGAAGACCGAGTTATGAAAACCGACAATTGTCTTGTACAAACTTATTCCCTAACCTTGTTCAAGTTTCACCCTTGCTACACGTAAGTGTATATCCCCAGCGGAGTCGCCAAACTGTGGACAGCGGGCCGTCCACGGGGGCGCTTGGTGAAGGGCTCGAAAACAAGCGTTTGCATTTTGTATGGAGTCGCCACCAATTTTTATGGGAAATTGGAACCGTTCGAATACCTCGTGTCATGTCAAGACACAAAGTAGTGACATGAACACTAAGCAATCGTTACCCTTAGCATTCTATGTCTAGAATGACTCTCGTGGATGCCAATGAACACGGGTGCTCACGGAGATCTGGAGTAAGGGGTGAGGGTACGTATTAGGAAGCTCTTTTGATCGAACACCTAATCCCGCCCGCCTCGATAGCGGCCTCTACTAATGATTAGGGAAGTTATTTGTACTTGATATATTGTCGGCTATATGCATGCAATGCAACATCCATAGATTAATCCTAACATGTGAGAATGTAATACTAAGTCGGTTGACACGTAATTTAGCATACAATTGATGTCGAAGTTGGATTTAATGCTCATTTACATGTGAAAACATACAAGTGATACGAAATAATAATAATAATATGAACCACAATAATGAAAATTACATTAATTACAATGGAACAGGCGATTTATGTCGAAAATACCGCTAAAACGGATGATTTGATAAAAAAGAATAAAAGAATAAAACGAAGAAATACGAACAAGTCAGAAGGTGATAATACGACTATTAGTTGATTAATACGCTTACTAATTAAACTACGTCAAGGCAGAAAAGGAGTTCAGAGGTAGAACTCATCCTGGAACAGAACAGTAAGAAATCGCGCCCCTTTGGAAGAGAGGCGCGGCGATTCTTTGCGTCTGTTCCAAGGGTGAACTCTGGTCAGTTTTAATCGCAAATGCGATTAATGTTAATTGGTAAATTAACGGATTGATTACGATTTTAGACTCGGATGAAAGTTATTAGCAGATTATTTACATATGATTGAGGTCATAAAACAGTAAAACATGGTTAAGACGGAAACAAACGGATTAATTATGTGAAGGGTCGATGTTAATGAATGATTTATTAAACTAACTGAACGAATTATTAACTAAACATGATGAATTGACGACGAATTAATGACTAAACAGATGAAAATATATCAACAATGAATCCCAGAAACTCAATATGAACGAATTGAATTTCTAAAACCCGAATTGAATTTAATGACGAAAAACCCGCAAATATTGATTATTAGGGATTTAAGTCGGTTTTATGATGAATTAAAACATGTTAATGATGATGGATAATATGTACATGCGAATTATCAAACTATCATGATGAAGGATTAACAGACGAACAAACAAAGGAAATAAATTTGATACGAATTACAGAGGACGGAGGAAGAAGAAAAGAAGCGAGAATCGCGGCCCTCACGAAGAGGCGCAGCGGCGCCGCGCTCCTTCGAAGAGGCGCGGCGATTCTTTGCGTCTTTTCTCGACGTCTGTCTACTGGAAATCCGCAAAACAGGTTTTAAAGACGGTTTTAGAAATCGATTTTAATGGTGTTTTCGACATAAACCTTACAATTGTTATACAATAATAAAATACAATAAATAAATGGAATTATACACCCTCAGACTTACATGTTGACGGAACGAGAAGAACTAAGAAGATCGATTAGTGAATGCTCGACGCGAATGCAAGGAAAGAGTGCCCTCGTAAGAGGAAAACGATTAAAACAGTTAATTAATTAGATTGATTGAGTGTAGTGGTCAAATTGGTCGGTCATGCAACGGAGAGGTCTGGTACCGGAAGATCCGAGCTTACGTGGTCGGAAGTCCAAGCACGTAGGCGCCAATTAGTAAGAACGAAGTCTAGAATGCAAAGGGAGAAGAGAAGGGCGGACACTCGCGTGAGAAATATGAGGAACGAAGGCTCCTATTTATACTAATCACGTGAAGGAATAGGGTTTCTGAGACTCTTTGGAAGTGAATCTCGGAAAGATATAAAAAGATACGTAAATCATGCAAAGAAGGGCACTGGGAAGAGGCGCAGCAGCCATCGTCGTCTCTTGGAAGAGGCGCAAAGACTGCTTGCGTCTATTCCCGTGGAGGTTTCCTCCGCTAAGAAAGATTTCCGTGTTTAAGTTATGGTAGGACGGAAATAATTCGATTTATCTTTAAATATTACGGGATATTATTTGCCAAAAGATAAAATTTATGAAATATGGAATAGAAATATCCGGAACATTCCAGAACACTCGACTCGGGATTTAACAAACTATCGAGAAAGTGGAGACGGTTTTTGACCCGGACTCCGAATGTACTCTAATTACTGCCAAAACGACCGTATCGGCACGTAGATGACAACTAAGAGGTTGACATTAATATTTGAGCAATCACTTGACGATAATCTTACGAATTGTCACTAATCGTTCCGCGAATCAAACATGCGGCCCAATCATCACCGGGTGGTTTGCGGGAGGTGCAGAAACGAGGTGTCTACAAGAGTTCCTTTCTCTTTCTAATTTCTCGAAGCGTTACTCGGTGTAACATTTCCTTCCAAGGTAATCAAACAAATTCTTCAATCTTTTTTCTTGTTAAATATTCGTTATCATGTCTTCTGCTGATGCCGGACCTAGTAATCCTGCGCCGGGGGGCTTCCCGTCGCGTCTTGATGAAGAGGAGGCACTAGCCGCCATCCCGATAAGGTCCGGGGGTCCTAGGTCTCCTTCTCCTGAGGTTGACGATCAGTATTTGGATGGTTTCTCGGATGATGATGATGATGACGGTGATGATGAGGAAAGGACTCATTCCGATGAGAGGCCGCATCTCTTGGATCACGGCGAAGCCTGTAAGATCAGTCCTGATCGTGCTTGGACCAACAAGTTCGCCATTGTTCTTTCGATTTTTTCGAACATCATTTCTCCTTCGGCAGGGAGTATAGGATTGTTATCCCCAAGGAGGGTCAAGCGGTCTGTTGCCCTCCCAAGGGCTGTATCGGCGTATACATCAGACACCTGGAGTATGGGCTCCGGTTTTCTCTGAATGAATACGCCGCAGCCATCCTTAAAGCCATGAATGTCGCCGTGGCTCAACTGCATCCGTTGGCCATTAGGACTATAGTTGGCTTTGTGTGGCTCTGTCTCTTTAAAAAGGAGGCCCCAACGGTTAACTTATTCTGCCGGCTTCATCACCTTCGGCCGTCAGCCCCTGGTGGCGTGGGGTGGTACAGCGTGCAGACAGAGCCGGGTTACGTCTCCGTCTCTAAGCTTACTTCCTGCAAGGACTGGAAGGCGCGGTGGGTGTACGTCGAGGTTCCGGAGGATTATCCACTGCCTCGGTCCTTTGAGCACCGTGTCAATTTGCGGTGTGAGAGCCGGGGGGAGCGTGAGAAATATGTCTCCCGGAGTAAGCTTAAGATGGATGCCATCAAGGTCCATCTTAATGAGGACGAAAAACGGGCAATGAAGCTGTTTGAGGCTGAGAAGAATGGGATGCCGAAGGGATGGATGCCCCGACGCAGATCATTCTTCAGGATAAACTGCTCTGCCACGTCGGCCTCATACCGGCCCTCGAACAGGGTGAGTGGGGTCGGTGTGAGGCCCATCTCTGCTTTTACTGTTTCTGTTTTTGAATTTTGATTTATTTCTTCTACTTAACTCTTGCTTCGTTTCCTTTGCAGACCGTTTTGGCCCGGATCTGTCTGAGGATACCCTTAAGAGGTTGGGACTCGGCAAGGACGGAAAAGTTGTTGATATGCATCCTAAGGCCGAGACACGTGATCGCAGACCGGCGCCAAACGACCTCATGGATCAGCAGCTGAAGGCATTGGATGTAACGGCGGCCCAGGCGAAGGTTGCCAGTAAAGTGTCGCGCCGAACGCGAAAAGCAACGTCTTCGGCGGCGACGGCGTCAACTTCAATTCAGCCTCCAATCCCTGCGGTCCAAAAGGAGACGGTGGTGGTCGTCGATATTACCGATGAGGAGACCACCGTGGCAGAGGAATCTCCTCTCTTTCGTAAGAGAAAAGAGACTCACATCGCCGCGCCATCGCTACCGAGGCCGGCAAAGAAACGGGGCCAGGCCCTCTGTCTAAGAAGCCCGGATCGGTACGGATCTAACCCGTGGCTCGGTTTAGCTGGTTCATTAGGTGTTCCCGATGACAGCTCTCCGGCATGTCAATGAATGTTGACATGGATGCTTTGTCCGCATTTTTGTAGATCAACCGCCGCCGTCTACCGGTCCCTCGAACGGCTTATTGAGAAGCGACTGCGCGCAGACGATTGATAAAGATGCCGCCGTCATCTCCTCCTCCCCGAAGCCTTCCCCGCCCCGATTAGAAAGATCTTTGGCGAAGTGGGCGATATGGCGGTGCTCATATTATGGAGCAAGAAAAGGTCATGGCCGAAGCGCCCCACGCCTGAGCGGCTCGGCTTGATCTCGCTCCCCGCGAAGAAGGAAGCCGAGAGGGCCAAGGTTGAGGCCGAAAAGGCGGTTCTTGCGAGCGAAGACTTAGGGAGGACGCCGAAAAGGCGATCCCCTTCTTGAGAGAGCCAAGGTTGAGGCTGGGAGGCGATCTTTGGAGGAGCATGACAAGCTTCGAAAAGCATTTGACTTCACCGTTAAGAAGAGGGAGGAATGGAAGTCCCTGTATCGGCTTCAGTCGAAGTCACACAGGAACACAAATGCAATCCTCACCCAGAGGGAGGAGGACATTGAGACGCTCCAAAGCGTCGTCCTCCCTAACATGTGCGCCCAATACCGGGACCTGGCCGAGGAAGCTGCCAGGGAAGTGATCGGAGAGCTCTTTCCTGAAGGCTCCTTTCCGTGGCAAAGATTTGACGAGCTGTTTGATGATAAGCTTGATGCTAAGGCGAAGGCCGCGGAGGAGAAGGTCATGGGAGGAGGCAAAGGTGAAGAAGGAGGAAGAGGAGGCTGCGGAGAAGGCGGCCCATCTTTGAAAAGGCGAAGGCGGCCGGGAGGAAGGCGAGAGGCTAAAGGCGGTGAAGCCGAAGCGCCTGATCGGCTTCTGGGTCGCCCACCAAAGATGATCTTCTTGATGTCGCCGGTGGCGAGCAAAGAATGAGCATAGGGAGACGGGCGGTCGTTCCCAGGTTCACCCGGCATCTCGGATAGCTTCAGCTGTTCGGGGGCCAATTATTAAGCCTTTCCTCCCTGCCATCTTTTGGCACTTCATGTCTTATGTGTGTACCCTTTTGCTGTTCTTTCTTTTTTGTAAACTTTGGTAGGTAGTGTTTAGGCTATCCCTATGGGGACGGCCGTCGACTTCTTCCTTGTATTATCTGTAAACATTTTTAATAAGAGTTTGTTTACTTTGCCTCTGGCTTGGCCGAGGTCTTTTTCTCATTTTCATCTGAGTTGTCTTCTTACGTTATTAATTGAGCGCTTCTTTTCTGTTTCCACCTTCGGCTTTGGCCGAGGCAGTTAGAATGCGTATCTCAACTGTACTTAACGTTTTTAAACATGTTTGCGTGTCGGTCGCTTCCTCCACCGCCCGAGGCGATCAGATTTGCGTTTCCCAACCGCCGTTGTGAACATGTTAGCGTATCGGTCGTTGTGTCCTCGTCGCTTCCGGCTTTGGCCGGGAATCGGGGTTACGGCGCGGCAGCGTCAGATCAGAGACTATATTGGTTGCTTCCTCGTTCACTCTCGGTCTTAGTTAGCCGAGGCGTCAGATTTTCATCTCAACTGTACTTATACGTTTCCTAAGCATGTTGTTCACTCTCGGTCTTAGTTAGCCGAGGCGGCAGATTTGACCGCTGTTGTAAATATCTTGGTATGACTATGGGAGGGACATTTCACTTTGATAGAAAACTTGGAACATTCTTCATTAGACATAATCAAGCGTTGGGGTGCCCACAACGGTCTTGGACACCTCCGCCGCTATACGAAGTATTTTCTAAGATTGTCGGTGTTCCAGTGGCTCATTAGAGGCACTCCCTCCATGTCTGTCAGCTGGTATGTACCCGGCCTCATTTCTTCGACCACTTTGTAGGGTCCTTCCCAGTTGGCCATCATTTTGCCATGGATGTTTCCTTTGTTGGTGGCGGCTGACTTTCTTAGGACTAGATCTCCTACTCTTAAGTCTCTTTTGTGGACCCTACGGTTGTATGCTCTTCTCATTCGATTTTGATATACTGCCAAGTTAAGCCGTGCCGTGTCTCGGCTTTCTTCGACTGTATAGGGAGACTCTCGTGCCTTTCTCATTCTCGACCGGGTCAAAGGTTTGCCTTCGAATGTTGGCACCGATGCTTCAATTGGCGGGACGGCTTCGATCCATAGACTAGGTGGAATGGACCGTGCACCCGTCGCTTCTTTCTCCGTGGTTCTAAGGGACCACAGACGCCGGTAGTTCATCAACCCACCTTCCCTTTAGATCTTCAACTTTCTTTTTCAGCCCGTTTAGGATTGTTTTATTAGCCGCCTCCGCCGCCCATTGCTCGAGGGTGGCGGACGGAAGAGTATGCAAACTTGATACCGAGCTCTTCTAGCCGCTTCATCACTATGTCACTCCAAAACTCTCGACCGTGGTCAAACACCATGACTTGGGGTAACCCAAATCGAGTTATGACGTTCTCCCGATTACCTTTCTTACGGCCGCCGTCGTCTTGGCAGTACCGCGACGCTTTCGACCCATTTGGTGAAGTAGTCGACGGCGACTATCAGGTACTTTCTTCCTCCGGAGGCCGTTGGAAATGGCCCCAATAAATCCATCCCCCACTGTGCAAAAGGAAGGGGACTAAGCACCGGTTGCATGTCTCGGGAAGGTGCATGTATCACCGGAGCATGCATCTGACAATTTTTACACTTCTTGGTCTTAGCTCTGGAATCCTCAAGCATGGTGGGCCCGAAGTAGCCGGCTCGGAGAGCTTTGTGGGCTAGTGTTCTTGCCCCCATGTGATGTCCACAGATGCCTTCGTGAATCTCTCAAGATGAGCTCTGCGTCGGTTGAGGCCGACACATTTTAGAAGTGGCCTTATTACGGACCTTCTATACAACTCTCCTTCAAACACCAAGTACCTTGCGGCGATCCTTTTTATCTTCTGGGAGAGACTGCGTGCCTCCGGTAACTCATTTGTCAGTTTGTACTTCATTATCGGAGTCATCCACGTCGTCTCGGCTTCTATGTCGCCCACCATGCCGACGGTCTCGGTGATGCTTTTAGCATTCCCGATATCCACCAAAGACGGTCCGGTGACATTCTTGATAGTAGAACTCGCAAGTTTTGAGAGAGCGTCGGCTCGGTTGTTCTCAGACCTGGGAATGCATTGGATTTGGAAAGATTTCAATTTTGCTGTGTCAGCTTTTACCCTTTCCAGGTATCTTACCATCCCGTCGTCCCGAGCCTCAAACTCTCCTCTGATTTGGTTAGTAACCAATAGTGAGTCTGTCTTCAACACAATGTGTTCTGCTCCGGCAGCTCTAGCTAGCTCGACTCCAGTTATCACCGCCTCGTATTCGGATTCGTTGTTTGGGGCCGAGAAGGTAAATTTCAAGGCGTACTCAAACTTGTCCCCGTTTGGGCTGATGATAAGGATGCCGGCTCCTGAGCTGTTCGCCGTGGAGGACCCGTCGGTGTATACTTCCCAAACTCCGGGTTTGGTTCCTCTTGATATGTGCACTCGGCCGGGGAAGTCGCAAGTGCCCCCCTTTATCGAGGGCCTCGGCTTGTATTGAATGCCGAAGCCGGATAGCTCTACTGCCCATTTGATGAGCCTGCCGGATTGTTCAAATTTTTCCAATGCTTTCTCCAATGGTTGGTCGGTTAAGACCGTCACGGGATGTGCGTCGAAGTAAGGTTTTAGTTTCCTTGCGGCAACGACGATAGCAAAGGCTGCTTTTTCAATCAGTGGGTAATTTCTTTCGGCGGACAACAATGTATGGCTGACGAAGTAGATTGGGTGCTGCTGTTTGTCTTCTTCTCTGATGATCACGGCAGATCGACCGTGGCCGAGGTAATCGCTATGTATAGATATAGCGTCTCCCCAAAGATCGGCACGGACGGGGTTTGGGAGAGTTTGAAGATGAGCTTTCGATTGCCTGAAAGCCGTGCTCTGTTCCTCCCCCACCAAGTCTTTATTCCCCTTCAACACTTTGAAGAATGGGGTGCTCTTGTCGGTTGACCGAGAGATGAAACGGGCGAGAGCCGCCATCCTCCTGGTCAACATCATAACCTCTTTTCGATTCCTCGGCTCCGTAGGTCCAAAGTATTGCTTGGACTTTCTCGGATTGGCATCAATTCCCCCGCACCGACAAGCACGCCGAGGAACTTACCCGCCCGGACACCGAAGTTGCATTTCATTGGGTTAAGTTTCATCTTGTATTTCCTTAGTGAACAAAACGTTTCGCTCAAGTCGGCCAAGTGCTCGCCGTCGGACTTGCTTTTTACAATAGCATCGTCGACGTAAGCCTCGATGTTTCGCCTTTTTTGATCTTGAAACACTTTGTCCACCAGCCTAGTGTAAGTTGCGCGGCGTTTTTTCAAACCGAACGACATCATTTTATACATGTATGTGCCGTGTATGGTGATGAATGCGCACTTAGGCATGTCTTCTTCGACCATGAATACCGATGGTACCACGAAAAGGCGTCGAGCGAGGCTCGATAGTGTAGCCTGCCGTTGCGTCTATTAAACTATCTATTCGAGGCAAGGGATAACAATCTTTAGGACATGCTTTATTAAGATTTGTAAAATCCACACACATCCTCCACCCCCCGATGACTTCCTCACCATTACAACATTTGCTAGCCACTCGGGGTAAGTACAAGGCATGATAAAGCCTGCCTCTAATAGTTTGTCTACCTCGGCCTTGATGGCCTCATCTTTCTCGGCCGAGGAGTTCCTCATCTTTGTTTTTTGACAGGGCGAGCGTTGGAGAGCACGTTCAGCTTGTGAACGATCACCTCTCGGCTCACTCCTGGCATTTCGGCGGCGGAGTACGCGAAGACGTCTTTGTTCTTCCTCGGCAGTCAAGGAGATCGGCTCGAACTTTGGCTCCGTGCCGACACCGACGCGATTACGGTGCGTCCTGGGTCAATTTCCACTTGCTCGGTCTCGGCTCCCTCGACCATGCCGACGTTGTTGGTGCTCATCGGATCACCCTCCTGTCGTAAGGATGGGCTTTTCCCCTTCTCCGATTTCTTCGCCACTTTGAGGGACCGCATGTTGCACCCTCGGCGGATACTTGACATTGACAATTTCGTCTTTCTCGTCCTTTGAGACGAGCTTTTGTGCCTCCCCCGGTGCGAGACATACATCAATGTCGGGGTCCGGATGGACATTACAAAGATCGGCATCGCTCGGAGTGACTCGGCCTATAAGGACATTGTAGGCGGACGAACCATCAATGACCACGAACTCGGACCAAACATTCTTAGCCGCATCTTCCTGGCCAAACATCACCGTGAACTTGATTGACCCCGGGGGCACCAGGCCCCCGAGAAGCTGTATAGTGGGTTGGTACAGGGGCTTAGGTCCTCAATCTTCAGACCGAGATTGAGGAAGCATTCCTTGAACATGATGTTTGTATAGGCGCTGTATCAAGGGCACCTCTTAACCAAGTGGTTGGCTATATCTAGGTGGACCACCGGGATCGTTGTGTGGGGGCTACGACTCCTTCGTAGTCTTTCTTTCCGATGGTTATATCGGGGACGGTGGAAGCGGGGATCGCTGTGGCGGGCACAAAGTTGATGGCTTGGTAAAGCTCATTTAGGTGTCGTTTGTGCCATTTAGCGGACCCTCCGTTCTCGTTACCTCCGGTAACCATTTGGATCACTCATATCCTCTGGAACACCGATTTCCTATTTGCCCCGTCGGAGCTTGATTCCGGGGCCCTAGCTACATACTTGCTGAGGGCCCCCTTTCGGATCGACTCCTCGATGGCGTTCTTGATGCTGACGATCGTCGGTCTTATGGCCGGTCTGGCCGTGGTAATCGCAAAATTGGCTTGCGTCGCCTTCCCCCTTCATCTTGGGGGGTCTTGCCCATTTCTGCCCTTCATTCTTGCTCAGGGCGAAGACCTCGGCCGGTGATTTGACCAGAGGGGTGAGACCGCTGTACCGCTTATGGGTGTATGGTCCCGAACTCCCCCCGGCGCCCGCCGAGTTCTGTTTCCTGTTAGATCTTTCAGGTCGTGACCGATTACTGTCACGGCGACCTTCATCAGTATTCTCCCGGCGGCTCATCCTTTCTTGGTGCCCGGCTTCACCGTGGCCTACCCGGTCTTGTGGTAATCCTCCACTTTTACGGCTTGGTCCGCCATCCTTCTGGCGGAGTCCAGGTTGAGGACCTCGCACTTGATCAGCTCATTTTTGAGGTCGCCTTTCGGCAGGCCTTTCATTAGTGCGAAGGCCGCCAATTCACTGTTTAGCTCACGGATCTGCTGAGCTTTTGCGTCGAATCTCTTCACGTAGCTCCGGAGGGACTCGTCTTCCCCCTGTCGGATAGTGAGGAGATCGGATGTCTCCACGGCCCTCCTCTTGTTGCAAGAGTACTGGGCTATGAAGTTGTCTCTTAGGTCGGCATAGCAATATACCGAACCATTGGGTAGCCCCTTGTACCAACTCTGGGCCATCCCATGAAGGGTTGTTGGGAAGACTCGGCACCATACCTCATCTGGCTGCTCCCATACCGACATGTAAGACTCGAAAGCCTCGGCGTGGTCGGTTGGGTCACTCTCCCCTTTGTATGACAGGGACGGCAGCTTCAGTTTGGTCGGCACGGAGACGTCGAGGACATAGGCATTGAAGGGCTGTCTGACCACGTGTCGAATGACACGCGGCGATCGGCTCCTCGCAGCCCTAGTCCGGCTTCTCTCCCCGTGGCGGGAAGGGCTTCTTGGTGTCCGACTTTGGAGAGTCGGACTCCTTTCTTCGTTTCTTCGGGGTGGCCTCGTTGGTTTCGCGGCGACGCTGTCCTCCCACGAGTGGGGGAAGGACTTTGGTCCGCCGCCGACGATGTATGGGCTCCGCCGTGTCCTAGTATGCACGGCTCCTTGTATCGCCGGACAAGTTGTTCGGGTCACTTTATGGGCCCTGGTCACTTGCGGGTGTCTTTGCCGTCACCGTCGTTGCGGCGGGGTGATCGGCGTATTACCCATCGAGTCCGGGAGCGACTTGGTTTGGCTGCATCGACCACATGTCCCATGATAGTGACATGGCCGTGAACAATGGTGTTTACGGTATTATTGGCATCCCGTACGCCGGTTGAATTACTCGGCCGGTGGGGGACTGCCCAATCTCAGAATTGTGGACTGTGTCATCCTGATAGAATGCAGTTTCGTCGGTCACAATTGCTTCTTGTTGTTTTGACATCTTCTTAGCTTGTTGGGTGGGTTTTGTTTTGTGTGGTTTTTTTTTTTTTTTTTTTTTTTTTTTGGTAAGGGATTTGACTAGCTTTTAGTATGGTCTTCCCACAGACGGCGCCAATTGTTCCGGGTCTGATTACGGAGCAGATTTGTTACCACGTAAACTTGTAGAATGATGACTTTGCTTGACTCTTCCTTTCGGCCTCTCCTGAAACAATGAACAAACTGAGGGCTCGGCTTGGTACCGAGCGAACTCACTCCGACGCTCAAGTCAGTAAACTTAAAGGGATTAAGTTGTGTGTTACTTGGCACAAAGTATATTGTAGAGAGATAAGGGAGTTTATACCAGATTAGTATGTTTAATTGATTATTTTCGGATCCTTTCCTCAATGAGGGTTGAGGAGTATTTATAGACTTTCACCTTTTGTCACGTAGTGGCCAAGTGGCCAAGTGGCTAGCAGGTGGAAAGACGATCTACCCTCGGCCGAGGGAACCCATGGCAGGCCGGCGGGCCCTGTTGACTCCATGCCGAGAGGTCTTGGATGTAAGTACGCGGATGTGTCGTGTCCCTTGGCTAGTTGCTGGCCGAGACCCAGTGACAGATGACCGACACAGTGCGTCGGCTAGACATCCAAGGTGTTGACTTGCTTTGGATATCTTTGACCTTGCTCAATATGTTGACTCGGTCAGCGGGTGCAGAATATGCCCCATCAATAATAATAATAATAATAATAATAATAATAATAATAATAATAATAATAATAATAATAATAATTATAATAATAATAAATATTAATACTTTATACTACTAATATTGCCATTAATCATAATAATATAATAATAAATAAATATATTAAATATAAATAAAATAATAATAATAAAAACAATAGTAATATAATAAAGGGTTATTCTACGTAGTAACCCTGTGTTTTTTTGAATTCTAGCTGGTAACCCTTCGTTTTTCAACTATCCACATGGTAACCCTGAACTTATCAAAAAATGTTCTCCTTGACCCTCAACTTTTATTCCGTTAAAATACTCCGTTAGTTTGAATGTTTATTGAGACTTAGGCTTGTCTTTTACACTTCAAATGCTTAAATGACCAAGTAACTATGATTTTCTCAACTAAATTAAAATAAATAAACCTTGAATTTTGCTAACAAATAATTATATTATAAGTGTGGTAAGAGTATAATTCATAACCTTTTTATTATCATTCTTATTATTATCATCATTTTTATTGCTTAACAAAGAATATTAAAGTAGTAAAAATATCGATCCACATCTTACCTTTGTTTTTGTTATAAAAATAATATCAATATTAACAATTATAATCTAATCTAATTTATAACAAAAAATAAAAGTAAGATGTGTTTCAATATATTTACTATTTTAATATTCTTTGTTAAGCAATAAAAATGATAATAATAATAATGAAAATAAAAAGATTATGAATTATACTCTTAAGTGTCCCTAGAATATAATTATTTGTTAGGAAAATTTGGGGTTTATTTATTTAATTGAGTTGAGAAGACCATAGTGACTTGGCCATTTAAGCATTTGAAGTCTAAAAAACAAGCCCAAATCCCAATAAACACGCAAACTAACTAGCTTTTTAACTAATAAAAGTTGGGGGTCATGGAGAACGTTTTTGATAAGTTCAGTGGCTACCATGTGGGTGGTTGAAAAAAAAAGGGTTCTTCAGAATTAAAAAACACAAGTGCTCCGCGTAAATAACCCTTTTTTTTATTTTTTTTAAATAAAGACTTTTTTCATACGGAGTATAATTAAAATTATGGACTCTGCCAATCAATCGCAAGTTATACAGACATGGATGGTGGGTCCCAACTCTCCAACTCATTGGTTTAGCTTAATAATAAACTCAATTACTCGGTTTGTTTTGCATACGGTAACACGTTTCAGGACAGAGGAGACGCAATCCAAAACTCACAGTGTGTAGTATGGAACCCGCTTATACATGCGCGGTATTTATAGATCTTTTATTTTAGGGATATTTGATAAGAATAATCCAAACTATACCTCATCTTCCTATATTAGGCCCTGTTCTTTTGGACTTAATTTCAGTTCTTATAAATTCAGTTTAGTTCAAATTCTAATAAGTTCGATTCGATTGATTCATTCCATTCATTCGATTCGATTGATTCGATTCGATTGATCGATTCGATTCGATTCAACATTAATAATATTATTCTTATTTTATATTCTTACTATTATCATTATTATTATATTAATCTATTTAATATTTTTATTATTATATTAATATATATTTTCTATATTTATTATAGGGTTATTCTACGCGGTAACCCTGTGTTTTTTTGAATTCTAGCTGGTAACCCTTCATTTTTCAACCACCCACATGGTAGCCCTGAACTTATCAAAAAACGTTCTCCATGACCCCCAACTTTTATTCCGTTAAAAAACTCCGTTAGTTTGCATGTTTATTGGGATTTGGGCTTGTTTTTTAGACTTCAAATGCTTAAATGGCCAAGTCACTATGGTCTTCTCAACTCAATTAAATAAATAAACCCCAAATTTTCCTAACAAATAATTATATTCTAGGGACACTTAAGAGTATAATTCATAATCTTTTTATTTTCATTATTATTATTATCATTTTTATTGCTTAACAAAGAATATTAAAATAGTAAATATATTGAAACACATCTTACTTTTATTTTTTGTTATAAATTAGATTAGATTATAATTGTTAATATTGATATTATTTTTATAACAAAAACAAAGGTAAGATGTGGATCGATATTTTTACTACTTTAATATTCTTTGTTAAGCAATAAAAATGATGATAATAATAAGAATGATAATAAAAAGGTTATGAATTATACTCTTACCACACTTATAATATAATTATTTGTTAGCAAAATTCAAGGTTTATTTATTTTAATTTAGTTGAGAAAATCATAGTTACTTGGTCATTTAAGCATTTGAAGTGTAAAAGACAAGCCTAAGTCTCAATAAACATTCAAACTAACGGAGTATTTTAACGGAATAAAAGTTGAGAGTCAAGGAGAACATTTTTTGATAAGTTCAGGGTTACCATGTGGATAGTTGAAAAACGAATGGTTACCAGCTAGAATTCAAAAAAACACAGGGTTATTACGTAGAATAACCCTAAAAAAAATCACGATATAATTGCCCGATTATATATAAGTATATAACTCAGACTAATTCTCTCATCTAAGAGTCTTCCCACAGTATTTTAATACAAAAACGAAACCCCTTGGCCTTGTCTCTCTCTTTCCTCTGAATAATCTTCTGAGTTATCAGGGGGTGATTTTGTGTAATAAAATGGGAACATGTATATCAACGATTCACAAAAATACATCCTCTGCAAAAGTCCAGATGTCTCAAGACAACAATTCTTCCTCCATCCCTCCCACTCCTGATAAACACAAACACAAACCCCCTCCTGTTACTACTACTATTCTTCCTCCTGTTGACCCTCCTCCCATCATCTCTACTTCTTTCAAGTCCAGAGTTTCTCCTTTCCATTCTATTTCTAGTTATCGCAGCAACCATGGTATTCTTTTTACTTCCGCTTTCCCCGACAGACAGATATACCCGTTTTAAATGAGAATTTTTGATCCATCAATACTTATTTATTTTTTGTTTTTCTTTTCTCTATTATTTGGGTTGATTTGTTGGATGATTGCTGCCCTTTTCCCTTATTCATTTTTTTTAAATGATTCTGTTACTTTTTACTTTACTTTATGCTTTTTGGCATTAAGTGCTTGGGAACAAAAATTTTTTTGTTGGTTTTATATACATTGGTTACCTTCGTCTCAATCAATTATTTACCGCTTTTAATTATAGGTAAACAATTTATTAGAAGGGGGTAATATTAAACATGGTGGATCACTTTAGATGCTACATATTTTGGTTGATTGGTATTTTGCATTTTGATGATGATGTCGTCGTCATACGAGATTATTATTAATTTTAGTCAATGGAGGACCACACCGATACATGCTAATCAAATTGGACTCTACTGCTCATTTCAGTATCTAATAGCAGTCCCACTTTTTGTCTTTCTATCTGGTTGGCGCAGTGGTAGCATGGGGCTGCGCTTGGTAGGGAGGTCTGCGGATCGATCCCCCACAACTGCGATTGGGAGGGGTTTAAATACCGTAATCCTTGGACACGCCCCGAAATCCGGATTAGTCGGGCCAATGTGGTTTAGTATTACCGGATGGTTTAGACCAAAAAAAATCAACTGTTTATATACTTTTTACTTTCTAGAGTTGCTATTCATATCTTTATCGTTACTCCGTAACTTTTTTTATGTATTTTTTTTGTCACAAAGACTAAGAAAACCTATGAATGACCCAATAATTTATTCAGATTGACACTGAAATTAGCCAAAAGCAATGCTAAAATATAAAGTCAAACAAATAAAAAGACATCTAAAGTGGAATAGGCAAACAATTGATCCTACTATCCAATTGTAGACAAAGTATCGAAATTGTTTCTGAAATTCTCTGTCTATGCATTGTCATTTGTGCTCTATTATGATTTTGTGAACAACGAAAACAATTATTGGGCTAAACTTAATTGTATGATAATGATGCTAACCAAACTCAATTAATTCATTGTTTGATTTAGGCTTTGATCGTACTAGTAGGTATGTAAAATAAGGGGTGCTCCATGTGTTTTTTCAAAGTCAAATGTTTGGTTAAATTTGTGATTTTAAAATCTAGGGAGTTTATCTGAATACTTTCTGTTAGCACCTCTTTTGAAACACAATGGAATTAGTTACATGTGCGCCTAATCTCGAGTACCTTATTTGAAATAGACTTAGCGGTTTAATACATTTCGTAAAACAATCTTCTTTATAGGTAATCCAAAAACTACTTTCTGTATGTATGTAGTGGGGCAACCAGACCGGGTTCGAGTCAGCTCATTTTCAGGTTTTTTATTATCAAGTTATTTAGGGAACTGTCAATCTCCAACGATAAACATTCGGGTCGGTTTTGTTGGAAATAGGGGCTTGTTATGCCTTTGTAGTTTTTCCAATTTGTCCCACATTGGTAGAATGAAGTTGTTGTCATGTGTTTATATATGACCACACTCCTTACCATATCACTAGTGGGTCATGGGAGGCTTTTGTGGAAGCTTTGCGAGGTGCTTAATTCAGCTCGCACACGCGCGCGCGTGCGTGCATCTGTTAAATCGTCTGCAATTAAGAGCCATATCTTCTGCGTTAATGGCTCCTTAATCACGTTTGACTGATGTTAATGCGGAATCAATTTTTGGCTCCTCACCTGCTATTTTTCTCCTATATAAAGGGACCTTCTTCATTCCAGAAATCACAACAACACACTCTCTTCCTCTCTTCTCATTCTCTATAATTTCTGGGTAAAGATAAATTCTGTCGTTCCAATGCTCTCAGTCTCGAGTGGGCGCGCCTGAGTGTAGTAGTGTAAATCCTTGGGGAACTACCGGTCATTTGCTGATCGCCACCACGGTCGTACCGGAAATATAGTTTTCAAGGCAGTGGCTCTATTACCACGTCACTACGAATCGGTTATCTCTTTTCCTTTTACATTGTTACTGCAATTTTATTCCAACAGGTTTCATAAGGACGGGTCACTTCGGGTTCGGGTGAAGTTTGAGTCCACAATTCGGGAGTCGGGTCGGATTAATTTTGTCAAGTCTACTCCTAGTACAAGGGCATGGTTTTGTATGTTTGGCAAGCTTATCATGAAATTAACAACTACAAAAGAGAGTTTTGGGTGTATATTTGATGCCTGGTGTACTATATATAGTGTTGTTAGATTTAGGGTGTTTACCATCATTGATCAATCATTTTATACTAATAATATTCATTTACTGTTAATAGGAGTTGATAATATTTCTGTTGTTTTGATAGGCAGTAGAGAGGAGGCCTTCTACGACACCCAAGGCTGGCTAGAGTCTGATTGTGAAGATGATTTTTACAGCGTGAATGGAGGTAAGAATGTGGAACTATTAGTCCAGTCTGTCAATCATATAACAATAACAATGTTTCAGGAATATGTTGATAGTCTAAATGTGTAGTGTTTCGGCGGTGCTTCTGATTGGGCTTGTTTTGGAATCTTTGCTGGTGCCTTGTACAAATTTTCAAATGAACAGTTCAGTTGATGATACATAATATTTAAAAGACTGATTCAGGAATAAATCCTCAATTAAAAGATGGTTTTGGAAACTGCTAAACTCTTGTCTGATACACCTGCAGATTTCACTCCTTCTCGCGGCAATACTCCTGTACATCCTTCAATTGGAACTCCTCGACTTCATAAAACATTTTCTCCACAAGTTAATAAAGCTGTTTTCGATGTCAGACTTAGCAGTGGTAAGCTTGAAACAGTGGACATTGTCTCTCTCCTGTATTTTTTTTTTTTTTTGCAATCTTATCCTTGTCATTTTGCTTACAGTTTCATACTTAATTCATCTACACTATCACATGTCGGACATATAGAAATTATGAGAATTACATTTATTAATTGATGTTCTCCAACTGGCTTGCAACTGCCGGAGCGTCATGGTATGGAGTGTAGACAACAGTTATTTTGTGAGAACTTTCATGTTTACCTTTTCAATATAAAGATCCGGGTTGTCAGACATGACACTCTGCCACGCTGCCAGAGTTATGTGTCGAACTAATATAGTGAATACATGCTGCCGACTGTCATGCTGGAGATTTTTTATCATCGTTTTTGAAAATTTTCCAAACAATTTCTTTGATGCAGCATCCCTCCGTTCCCGAGGGAGTACACCAGTTCGTCGAAGTTTCTCATCAGCTCCCGGAGTAACCGGAAATTTACCTGAAGGAGCTACTGGTATTAGTCAAGAACCCGCTTTGAAACCTAAAAAGAAAAAATTAGCTGATCTTTTCCGAGAAAGCATGAGAGAGCGTGGTGGCTTTGGGCTCAGTTTTCCAGGATATGAAAGTGATGGCAGCCAGAGGATTGGCACATCTCCGAATAATCCTGCTCTCCCACCAAAACCAAGAAAAGGAACCTCACCTTTATCGGGCCCTCGAAGTGTGTCTCCCCCTAATAATTATGTGCTCGAGAAAGATAAGTCGTCTAGATTTTCACAGCGCTGCTTCCCCAGATTGGTTTCCATCCGCAGCTTTAACGAAAGCAAGAAGACATCTAGTCGTGCGTCATCTGTGGAAGACTTGGAAAAGTTCCCACAGCGTTAATTTGCTGGGATTATGAATGTGTACTGAGTTTTGCTCTCCGTACTGTGCGAACGGAAGGGTTTACGGATGTTAATAATAATAACTGGAAAACTTGAGTTCCATTTTACTTTGATTTACTATGCGAATAGCTACCATGTAAAAAGCGTTGAGAATGTAATGAAAGTTGAGTAATTCTAAAGGTAATATTCGTGATTGGCTACTGTACCTTAGCTTCTGTTGCATCATCTTTACTTAGTTTTAGAACACTACTAGTTTTAAACCCGTGCAAAATTACACGGGTCTGGCACTTAAGCATGTTATATACTACCAAATGCAATGTATTGAAAAAAATATACTACTAAATGTTGCGTATATACCGCATTAAAAACGAAGCAAATGTCAAAATTGAAAACGGTAAACAATAGGATTCAACAACCACAAATACAAACATAAATTTATAAATAATTGAAGAAAGTATTAAGACACCCTCAATTTGAGGGGCTAAAATTACCATCTCATATTACAAAAGTGTGTGCGAAAACAAGATTAGTACTTTAAGCTACCTTGGAGGTTGTAACTACCCTCCGACACTTTGGGATCTACCCTTAAATGCAAGGGTTCGAGGCACGGTTGTAGATGCGTAATCTAATAAATAGCATTACATTACTTATAATAATTTGGCGCTCAACAATGAATGATATAATTCTCAAACTTAAACACAGAAATTTCCAACGATACTTATATATCAAGAAGATTCCAATAACACAACATCAACTAGAATTTTCAAAAGAGTACTTCTTGTGGATGCTAAATTACAAACTAAGGGATTGATGGCTGATTACCTCCATGATCGGATAGGTTCGACTTGCTACTTCTACTTCTAATTCTGATGCTAATCAACGCTACGCCTAAAAGACTAATCTAAAGATAGACTAAGTTGTAATTGTTGTTGTTTGCTTGAATGAGATGCCTCCTTATATAGGCGCCATCTGGCTTCTTGGAAACTAAGCTTGGAAACTACTCCTTAGTGGGAGGTGGTTACTAAACCGCCAACTCTTCTTGGACTCTGTTTGTCTTCGATCTTGGACTGACTTAACTTAGGCCCAATAACTTTATTCTTTAGTTCTCAGGCCCACATACCCTTAAAATAATAAATTTAGTACCCTAACTAAATTAGGCGTCAACAAATACCCCCACCCAGCGTTCGAAGGTTTTAATTCAAAAAGGAAACCTTCGGACGCTGAAAAGTCAGGTTATGTGCCTTACCTTTGACTTACTATGCCAAAAATCTCAGTGCTTTATCCAATGATACCATGCTCTACAAACCCCAGAGCAAACCACCAGATTCTTCCATCCTAATTTAGGAAAAATCTGCAGAATCATCATAGACTCATCGGACACTATCATGAACAAAGGATTTGATCCTTTGCCATCCTGGCAAGGCCTCGGTCTGTCCTTTTCAAACAGATCCCTTGCACGCTTTCTTGAAGGATTCGCCATCATTTTATCAGTTAATACTGACAAGAAAGATGAAAAGAAAGATGCACCTTCCTTCAAAGGGTGTCATACTTATAATACTTTTGAGGAACTCAACCGTTTATAACGTTTGAAATGTGAACGACTACTCCACCTCTTCACATCCCGTTCTTTTCGATTTTTTTTGAAACCTTTGGGGTAGTAAATGACTTCCAATCATTACATTAAATGAAGGAATCTATCTTATAGACGCATTTATTCCGTCTAAGCTATATTAATTATTTCCCATAGGCGTCTTTAGCACTAGGGTTTTATAGTTCTTTATTTTCTGAAGTTGACCAATCTTCTGAAATTGGTTGCTGCACTTCATCATCATCTTCATCAGAACTATGAATTACGATTGGAGATGACTCGTTGTCTTCTGTTGGTGCCTTATCCTCTCTTCGTGAAAAAGCTTTCTTTCCTCAAAATTTGAAAAATCCAAACAACCGTAATTAACGGTTATTTCTACTCCATTCCTCGTGGTTACCATCCTCCACGGCTGTATAGGGTGTGGTTTATGAGTTAAACTCAACTCATATGCCCAATTGACCCCTGGACTGTCAGGATCGTAGGTAAATAATCAAGCTTAACGCCGGCATGTCCTGATTACTGCCCTTTTTTTATTGAAACGGAAGCCTTTTGCAGACCTCTTTCATGAGTTTTCTATGCCCTAATACCTCGTTCAAGCAAGGTCACGGTGTTGTTCTCTCAATTTTGCACAAAGCTCTAAGAAATGGTAACTTTTCTTTTAAAAGGTCTCTGGCAAATTTGGCCCTATCCAAGGCCTTAATTCTATCATTTTATTAACATTGCGGTTCAATGTCAACTCTCATGGACCCAAACCTCATCTTTGATAATAAAAAGGAAGACTTTTAAGGATTGTCCACAAATTTTGTATCTGAAATAGAAAATCAGGAGTGTAGATACCCGTATCCGTCGATATTGGAAGTTACAGAAATTCCGACAAAACACCTGATGATAATAGGACACATTTTTACTTACATCGCTCGTTAGTGGATTTCGTTTAGTGATGCAGGACAGGCGTTATTTGATGGTTTTCTAATTTAAATTATTTTGAAATAAATGAAATTTTATTTCATCGGTTTTCGTACTTTCGAGTTATTTAAAATTTAAAACTTTTATAATTTATTTGAAAAATAAATTATCGTTCAAAGTTTTTATTTTGAATTTATTTGAAATAAGATATGTGACGGTTTCATTTTATCACTTTATTTTAATTTGAAAAGTTAATTTAAAGCGGTTTTAAACGAGGTTTTTTTTAACGGTTTTCAGCTCGATTTTAAGACGATTTTAAGCTCGATTTTTGGACGGATTTCAGCACGAGTTTCGAGGTTTGCTTTGACACAACCCATTTCCCCAAGGTCCCGGGTTCGAACCCACTACACTCACCTTTCTCCCCCCTTTTTCTCCCCCATCCCACGACTCAAACCCAACACCCTTCCCCTATTTTCGAGCCCAACCCGCAACCCCAAACACCACCCAAACTACTACCTAACCCATCCAACACCACACTCACACCTTGCCCATTAACCCAACACACCACCTAGCCCAAACCCACGTCCAAACCCGCATTAAAACCCACCCAAAACCCCCACACCTGTACCCTGTTTTGCGCTCAACTCATCCCTTTTCGAGCCTTATCCAACCCAAACTCCCTTCCCATGTTTCTCTTACTTGCTCCCCAAGTATATGAGATATTTCCACCTATCCTACCAGCTCACAAGATCTTCACAAAACCGAAACAATCCCCTTCCCTTATCTCCTTTCCATAACCGACATTATCACCTTCCATACTTCATATCTCGTCGAACTCTGTTTCCCCTTCCACAAGCCAACCCTACACTCAAAACACGGTTCAAAACCCTAGAAAACTACCATCAATCTCACGTAAGAAAGTAAACCTAAACTCCTCTCATACCCAGAAACAAAGTACAAAGTTCATACAAAGGATTAGTTAAGCATTAGAGTATCGATTTGCTCTCTTGTTTGTGTTTTCCCGCGTTTTGGACAGCCTCTGTTCACGTCCAATTCTCGTCGTTTTTAAACCATTTTTACCTCTGTTGTTTTTTGCTAAAGTTTGATTCTTTGGAGTCTAAAGATTCCAGAACATCTTTTGGATTCAGATTTGAGTAAGAAATGAAGTCACAATCGCTGCTTGAAAATCGTTGTACGAAGTACAACAAAATCGTGTTTTCTGAACTCGTGTGAACTGCACTAGTTATCACTCGTTTTTAATCATTTTAAAGTACCTTTTACTTCTATGTTTTTTGCTAAATTTCGAATCTTTTGAGTCTAAGGATTCCAAAACATCTTTCGGATTCAGATTTGAGTAAGAAACGAGGTCACAATCTTCGTGTAAAAACCGCTGCACGAAATACCTTTTACGCGAGAAGAATTGTTTTGTTTTTCGAAATTGTTTTCATTTAATTGTTTCGATTTTTGTTTTACGATCGTCGAAGACGCACCTTCTAAGCAAAACTTGCATACGAGATCCCGAGTGGTGTCCAAGTTTACATGTAAGTTGAGGGTGCACAAAATCCCGTCTCTTTCTCTTCCTTTTGCTCGTGTATGTCACGGCCTTATGGCCTTTTTGCTCATTTTTTTTATCGTCTTTTAATTATCGTCTCATGTTGGTCAATATGTTTCGTAATTATTATGGATGGTTTAATTGCTGTTTAGAATGAATAGTATGCTATTCGTATGCTCGTATTTCAATTTATGACGATAACATACTCTTTAGAATATTTAACATGTTTTAAATCATAATATGAAATAGTTTGTATTTGTGTGACGATAACATGTTTTAAATTAATTAAAATGAAATTTTAGTTAGTTTAATTCGTATTCATATGTCTTATGTTTGTTTTAATTTTAATTATGAAATAACTAGATTAATTCACATGTTAGACTTGTTTTATTTGATTTATGATGCATGTATGTTATTTGTATCGTTTATCATTGTTAAATCACTACTTGACAAAATTAATGTGCAGAAAGCATGTTAAATGAATTAGACATTCATAGGTCATACAAAACCCGACATAGGATTTTAAAATGAATTTCTTCAAAAAATTTAATGAATTCATCCTTTCTTATGACAATATCTCGCTTGTTGAATTGCACATGCTTAGCATCCGATTCATTGCACTCGATGACTAGAATAGTCAACATTGACCACTTATTTTGGTCGTGTGGTGCCTCGGCCTCCGTGCCCTTTGTCTCGGCCTTTGTGCAAATTTTGGTTCGTTTTGTCTTGTTCTATTTAATTATTGCAGTTTTATTTCAATTGTTATTGTAATTTAATCGTTGTAATTATTGTAATTAATTCAAGCAATGTAATTTTTACTTTAAAATATGGGTCTAGTAAGTCCTTGATTTTGAGTCAAAATGATTTTACAGAACCTTTGTTTTAGTTGGTTAAATTGAAGTATTTAATCAATTAAATCGAAGTGAGTGCGCAAAACGATGATAAGGCCAAGGACGAAGTCCATGTGAGCCGTGGCCTAACCATTGGCATGTTTTTCGAGACACCTAAATAGGCGTGTCAAACTGAGCCAAGTGTCGTGTTCTAGCAATTTTATTTAGATCGAGTTGTATCTTAAATTCAATTGTTTGCAAATCGAGTCGACGAGTTTCTCGTCTGGGTTGTAATACTTAGTTCCCCAACGGCTCCCCCATTCCCATCTAAGCCATGTTTGTGAATGCTTGTTAGTATAGTTCAAATCTGTAATACTACGGTTTTCAAAGTCCTGTTACTCGGCCGAATAGGGCTTACTCGTCTGAGTAATGCATCGTGTGTTTCTGGTCAGGCTACTGTCCAGGAATACTCGGCCGAGTATGGTAATACTCGACCGAGTAAAGGATACTCGGCCGAGTATACTCTATACTTAACTGAGTATCCGGTCTGACGGTGTTTATTTCCGCGGTTTGATTTAGAGAGGATTAGACTTATATAAACGAGGATTTCAGTTTCTTAATCATTTTTAACAAAACTTAAACTTGAAACGTAACTCTAATCATCTCCAAATCTCTATCAAGTTTGTGGATCTTTTGTGAGTCTTATTCATCCTTCTTTGCGTCGATTGTGTCGGTAAGTCTCTAGTTCTATGGGTTTTATCAATTTGTCTTTTAGGATTTTGCCCTAGTTTATGATTTGGGGGAAAGGGGATTTTGGCATGTTGTAATTGGAAATTGTATGATTATTGTTAGGTGGAGATTTCATAGAGGAGCCGTTTTAGCCTGCTTGAGTGTCTCATTTCAGTTTGTGCTATGGTAGGGCTTTCTTACTCGGTTTATTGTTATTGATTTAAGATATATGTTGTGATTGTTGTACGATTGATATTGTGATTAACTGCTGTTGTTGGATTGAAGTTTTGTGTTGGTGTGGAGATGGCTGATGAAGTTCGCGAGGTGCGTCCTCGGCTGAGTGGAGTCACTTGCGGGTTCACGTCCTAGTTTCGCCCTCTGTGGAACCCGCCACAGGAGGGGATGTGCACATTAATGAACAGGGTTATCGCTCGTTGATGAGCGGGGGCTTAGGTGGGCGAGGCTGCGGTCCCCCACTGGCAGGGCTACACACTTTAGTGTGTAGTCACTTACGAGATGTGATTGGGAGTTGGAGGTGGATTGTGAACAACTGTTTATATTTATCGTACTTGTTTTATTTTGATTATGCAGTGAACTGACCCCGTTGTTATTTTGTAAAATCTGTGGTGATCCATTCGGGGATGGTGAGTAGATTGTAACAGGTGATGATGGTCTTTAGCTTTGGGGGACGAGATGGGAGTAATCACTTCGAGTCTAGCTTCCGCTGTCATGAGATTTATTGTTTTAGTTTCAGTTGTTGAGCACTAGCAAACATTTGTTTTAGATTTGGTTTTAAAACATGTAATCGTTAACTCTTTATACTTTAACAAATGTTGTTTTGGAATGGTAACTTTGATATACTAGCCTCGGAAAACCGAGATGGTAGCAGTCTCCCATGCTAGGGTGGTCTTGATAAGGCACCTTGGTATGTGAGGGTATTACAAAGTGGTATCAGAGTAACGATTCTGGAACCTAAAACCAATGAACCTAATGAACATAGAGAGTCTAAATAAATGAACCCGGGGATAATTTTTTGGAGCTACCGCAAAGACTTGGGAGACGTCCCGAAGTCGCATTGAGGCCCTTACAATTTCTAGCCGGTCAACACGGGGGTGTCTTGGGAGTTGTTATATGTTTGGAGTAATGTGTGTTGTACTTGTTGGAGTGTCCCCGACAATAATGCGATCACAATTGTCGATCATGATGATCACATGTTTAAATCTCATTTTAAGAATACGTAAGGGATGATTCATTTTATAGTCAACTGATCAACATTAATCGGTAACGATTGGCTTGCTAGAGTTTGACGTTACTGTCGTGGGACGGTGGTGGTCAGTTGATCCTTTAAGGTCACACCTAAAGGATGATGCCCTTATCTGTAAAGTTGATTAATTGTATTACGATACGAGTTAATCAATTCCTTAAAATTGAACAATTCATTTGTGAGAGAGATTATATTTATCTTATTGTAATGGGATTAAATAAGATTTATTTTAATAATAAAAATGCTTTATTACTAAAAAATTGTTTATTGTTTGAGAAACAATAGAGAGGAGAATGAATGGTTAATTATAATTACAAGATGTCGTGAATTATAATTATATGACCCATTTTATTTATGTGATCAAGTATCACTAGTCAATTTGTTGAATGTAATTTAATTAATTTATAAAATGATATTTATGTGATAAATATGCATTAAAATTAATTAATAACATGTAACATACTATTGTGACATATTGTGTGACAAATGACAAATTGACAAAATAAAATGGTAATCCATTTTATGTATATGGACCGAAACATTGGTGTGGAAGTAGTTAGTGGGTGGATTATTTTATGAGATAAAATAATGTAATCATGCCTAGCCTAAAACTAGCTTACACACCTACATATTTAGAAAAGAGAAAAAGAAAAAGGAAATGCCATATTTTGGCATATAGCCTCCACTTTCACGGCTCCCCTTACTCTTCATCATGAGAAGTTTTCTCTTTTTGTCTCTTACCATTCATTCATATTCACATGCATTCATCTCTCTTATTCTTGTTCATCTTTCTTTAAAAACTTGAGAAATGATGATCCAAATTGTTCAATCAAAATTACTAATATTATTAGTGTAATATATGAGTATTAGTAATCAATTTTAAGGTAAACTACTAAACAAATATCTAGCACATATTATTTAGTAGAGATAAGGGATAATCTTGGGTGCAATCAAGAGGAGTGACTTCTATACTTGAAGTCTTTGGAGGATCATCCTATTACTCATAATAGCTCAAGAACAAGTGAAGGTAGGAGACCTTACTTGTGCCCACAAAACCGAAATGCTCAATGTAAGCAACCGATTTTCTCTTTATAATTGTAATTGTTTTGCATGCATAAGATCCTTAAGTTTTTATGACTAAAACTTTAAACTAAAATATGTGATATTTAAAATATGATTTCCATCAAGTGGTATCAGAGCATCACGGTTGTTGCATGCAAAATCGGGTTAGTTTTTCCTAGTTAATTTAATTAACATTTAAAACTTGTTATTTAGGATTTATGAAGATAAATCATGAAATAATTTTGCATGTTAAAAGTTTCTGGTCCTAAGTGATTTTTAGGACATTTTGGTTTATTTATGGATTTTATTGTTCATTTTATATATTATTGGCATTAAAATGTGATTTTTATGAGAAAAATGTCATTTTTGGACGAAAAAAATAGCTAAACTTCGAATTTTTCAGTGGTTTTTGGATATGTTTTCACATATATTATCTACGGATGGCCTGTAAATTTTCATGTTAAAATAAGTTGTTTTGCTCGAAATATGAATTTTTAAAGTTAAAATCGTATTTAAATGGGTAAATAGGTTAATATGAGTTATATTTCGAATAGGGTCATGGAAATTTAGTATGTTGTCACATGCAATTTTACAAAATGTGTGTAAAATATTCGACTATAATGAAGTCTTTTTGCATGATTTATGAATTTTTGATGAAAAATCACATAAATAGTGACTATAATTAGTAATACTGCTAAAACATACTTCATAACTAAAGGAAAAACGTCACATGTTGTATTTTATCATATATTTCAGATCTAAAAGTGAAAAGTTGATGAAAATAATTTTTCTCATATTTTTATGGTCATATTTGTGAAAACCGATAAACCGCAACATTGTTTTTCTCGATAAATTTTCGAAATTTTTAACCTAAGTTTTGAACATTATGAGTGTCATGGTATTTTTCCAGAATATTCATGAGTTTAAATTTCAAATTTTGAAATTATTTGAAATTTTTATAATTTAATTTGAAGTTTATAGCATAATTTTGTATTTTGGGTCCATTTATGAACAATATTAAGAAATCAAGTTTAATTATTGTCAAAATGTTAGTGGAGACTAAGTTTTGAGTCCTAAGATGGTTAGGGTAATTAACTTGTACATAAATATGAATTTATGTAATTATTGTGATTTTAACAAGTTATAATCACGCAAATCCATAAAAACCGATAAAATATACGATATTGGCTCTTTAAAGGCGATTTAGCATAAAATTAAGCATGTTCATACATATTATAATGCGGTATTTTATTTATGATTGTCATATTTTAATTTTTATGTAATTTTTGAAATTATGTATTTTTACTTAGTATGGCCTTAGTTTTTAATTGGTATTACCCGAAATGTATGGGAATATCGATTCAGTTGTAACTATTGTGATCTCGTATCACCGTTTTTTAATTTAATAGATTTATTTTTATTTTTAATTACAAATGCATAATAGGAAATTATGTAATTCATTTTGTAATTTAATTATTCCGGAGTTCCTTGAAGACGGTGCCATTCGAGAAGGCGGTCCTTCAAAGAAAGTGTTGCCTTGAAGTGCGTGCCAAGACCGAAGTTCAAGGGACCAAAGGAGCTGGTTTCCGAATTTGTAATAGTTTATTAGATTTACTATTTTTAGGAAGGCCATACTAGGACTTTATTTTTATGCTTTGCATTTTATTTATATGTTGCATGCATCGCTAAATCGCCATAACTAAACATGCATTTTAAATCGAGTTTATCGACCGTGTCAATTACAATTATCGTAGTTCACCGCTTTAGTTCACTTAAAATGTGATAGATAATAAATTGACATGACCTCTCGCTAAAAATAAACAATTGAGACTTAGCCTTACCAAAAAGTAGAAACCATGAAAACTTATTTCGTGAGGGAGTGCGCTCGGCGACACCGAGGTACAAACCTTGTTACGTAGGGGAAGTGGGTGATAAATGTCTATCCACCGAATTCATATTGATAAGGGATGAATCGGCTACACCGTGCCCAAGTTAATATGAATTTGGATCATGGACACATTTATTCGAAATTTGGGTTGAACTCAACAAAAGTATTCTCGACCATAGCCGGATGTGTTTTGGGCTAAAGATAAATATTAATGTAATTTTATCGACCAAGAGTACTAAAAGTAGAATCGATTAAAGAGTTAATCCACCGAGTTATATTGATAAGGGATGAATCGGCTACACCCTGCCCAAGTTAATATGAATTTGGATCTTGGAATCATTTATCATAGTTGGGTAGAGGTCACTATGTAAATGCTTTACTTGTTAAATTATTTACAAGTATTATTATAACGATAAATGTTTTGTTTTCATTATTCCGTTAATCATATTGTTCTAATTCTTTACCTCAAATTATATACGATATCATTTCGATTATAGTACAAAATCTCCATTAAAACATCGTAACTTGAGACAAATATGAATTTTTCCTTCTAAAACCTCGTGTTATCCATTGGAAGGATCTCTTGTGAAGAGTATAGATAAAAGTTATTCGTGATCAAAAGGGTTTTTTATTTTTGACTAACATATCTACTTACAATGAATTGTTTCTCATGTGCTTAATTGAGTTAATTACTTTGAAACGTTAAATCTTTTTGGTGACTAGATTTGTTAGAAATCGTAATTGACCAAAATACCGCAACCACTTCAATAAAAGTTTTAAGACTAAACGAATAAATTGAAGAGTAGTCTTCATGAATTTCAATTTTGCTTAGCAAAGACTCATTGAAATGAGTGGGAGCATTCTCTTAAACCGTTAAGAAAAGGACGAGGTTCTTAGAAGTAAAATTAGAATGGAATTGATACAAGGTAATGGTAAAAGTTAAGTTATTGAGAATAACGATACTAAACCTATCAATCCCGACCGATAAAGTTTCCATTGTCTTAATTGTTGGACGCTAGAAAGGAAACTACCCCAAATTATTGAAGAATCAACAAGTTAGTTGTGGGACATCTAATGGGACCTTCTTCTTTAAATGTTTATTTGATTGACATAAATTTTACTAAATACTACTTCGTCAATATTAGAAACTGGTGGTGGTTTTCATCATTGTATTTGATACATAGGATGATTATGATATGACGACTAGCATCAAATAATGTCGAGAGATAGAGTCATTGTGTATTCAATCTAGTTTTTGGGTTTAAAGTTGTACTTAATTATGACTATTAAGTGCATAAACACTGAATAAGAATATAATCTTGTTAAGATACAAAAGAGGTTTCACTTTTGTGACCCTATACACCATGATTTGATGTATGGCTAGCCCATTATCAAGGTGATTATATTCTAAACCAAACTAGAATAATATATCATGTAGATGATGCAAGACTGAAATTGGTAACCCAAGATTAAACTATAAATTCTGGAATGATGAACGCAAAGAGTTAGCAAGTACTCTTGGAACCATTAGATTGTTAATCTTATGGTATATGCGTATCTTGTATTCAAAGCAAGATGTCTCGTACCTTTTGGTTAAAAAGGAGATCGAGGTTGTAAATCATTGATCCAAAATAGGTTGATCATTTTCTTTTACCAACGATTTAAGTTGACGCTAATGTGTTCACTTAATAAGGTAAATGGAGAAATCTTTGAAGAAGTTCAAAGAGTTCAAAGAATCACGATTTAGTCGTGACGGGATTATCAAAGTGAAGACTTTGATATAAGCCAAAGGAAATGTGATATAGAATCACAAATTAATCTCTCTTAGCACGCATTATGGGATAATATGTGGTTGGATAAAGAAATCAAACGCTATTTGATATGGTTTGGACTTCAATCAAGTTACTTTGAGTTACTTGATCCTTTTGGGGATTTTATCATTTTGTCTAAATTATTTTTCCACTAAATCTAAAACGAATCATATGAGATATGAAATAGTAGGGTACCATGTTTGTAAGTTTTCACAAGAAACAAATGCTCATTTTTTCTTACAATAATCACGAGTACAACGGGTTTGTGGCTCGTGAACCTGTCTTTCTAGAATACAAGTTATTTCTAGAAGACAGAGTGGGAGAAAATATTCAAGAGCCACAAGAGCCACAAAAGAATTGTGTCAAAAATTGTATGAAATTTGTATGTCGCAAGAAACTGTATTTTCTTGGCTACATGATGTTGTTTCTTCAAAACCTAGGAGGTTGAACTCATCACTTGTTGAAGATGATGAATTCGTGTTACTTTTAGAAAGTAAAGAGCTTGCAACTTACAAAGAAATTGTTTGATTCAAGTTACTTCTGGAAAGTAATGATCATATGACTTAAATTAGAATGTTTAAGTCACAACTCAATACAAGGCTTAGAGCCATGAAAATCCGAAATAAATTCCAAGTGGAATTGTTGGATTTCAAAGTGAGATATCAAAGCTTGATTAGTTGCAAAGTGTTTTGCACTATTCAGATCTTCTTAGGGATTGTATTTCATTATGATGATATATAGCGAGTGAATCTAAAACCCACTTCTTCAATTAGAAGGAATGTATTCAATACATGTCATGAGTTTTATAGATTCTTGCAATCCTAAAATAATGTGCAACTTAAGAGATTGTCTTAAGTAGGACATCAATGAGTTGGAATCAACATTTTGATCATGTGATAAAACTTTTCTCAATAGGTTGAGAAGTTGTGTTTATACATGAAGTTTAGTGGGAGTTACGGAAATTTTAATTAGTCTTATATGTGGATGACATATTGATCATTGAGAATGATTTAAGACTTGTGGAGTAATACATCTTTAATATCCAGATTTATGGAGATAAATCCACATGATATTAGCGCCAAATAAGAAGTCTTATGTTGATAAGATTCATGATTAGTTCAATCGAGTTGAACATATTTGATTGATTCCATTTGCTTCCGCTGCCGGATCAATTAAATGAGTAATGATGTATAACACTTCATATACTTTGAGTATGATGAATTGTTTCAAATCGAATTTAAGTAATAGTTACCTAGTAGCCATATAGATTATCCTTAAGTGCTTGAGGAAGCATTAAGGATGTAAAGTTAAGTGTTGTTGATGCAATTCACAAATTTGTGTAAGGGCTTACACTAATGACTGTTGAGATTGTATAAGGTTTCAGACAAAAACCGTATTCAAAACACCTAAAGATGGTTAAGGAACCATTGTGGCTATGTTATTTAAGAAGTGGATTTGCTAGAATTGTTCTAGGCAATAAAGAACAATGAGAGATGCTTACAACGGAAATTGAGTATACTTGCAATCATTAGATGTGCAAGAGGATGGATCCCGCACACTGTGAAAACAGTGGGAGCTATTCTAAGGCTAGAGAGCTTATGTCTAGATTGGATCTAGACACGTACTCAGAAAGTTTTGTAATGCAAATGTATACATTACAAAAGTAAACGAGTATGTAGTAAGGTTGAGTAAGGTACAAGAAGTTGATAAAACCTACTAACCAAAGCCTTCTCATAGGCTTAACATGATGAGTCATGTCATATGTCATTTCAATTGCATTGAGATGAACAACTACATATAAGATGAAAATTGATTATAAAAATATGAAGTAGTAATCAAGTATTGACTATTCATATGAGATAATCACATTTGTCGTTCGAGTTTTTAAATCTAAAAACTCCTTTTATACTTTGTTACATCCAAACGGGTTGTAGAGACAATATTGAACCCCGTTAAAGTGAACTCGGATTAACATGGTATTTGCCCATAGTCACTTGTATGAGGTGACGTCTCGAAGTGACTAGAGTGTGATGCGATTGATGGCAAGTTCAAGTGCCATAGAGTCATGTGAGATGACTAGTCGATCACATAGGCAGATCGTTAGGAACACTGCACGGGGCGCGTGACCGCTTATAGAGTTCTGGCAAATTTATAAAGCTTGGTCGTGGCGAGAGCTACTATAGTATTCTAATGAGTCGATTCTTTTGACTAAAGACTGTTCGCCTAAGGTGGCACGGTTTCAGATTAACTTTGATTTATGTTACTACGACCTTCGTAAATGGGGTCAAATGGGCATATTTTGGGTTATGATGGCTGTGGCTAGTCGAAGGGAATAGTGCGATAGGAATTGTCCACCCCCTTGTCAGGGTTAAAACAATATCTCAGGGCCACTCGAGGAGTAATGAACTGGAAATGCGTGGCCACGCTCGGAAGGTATCTATGGTAGATAATTCCGATCAAATCAGTTATTCTCCAGATCGAGGAAACCACTCTCGATATGATCACTTGCAAGTACGACCTGAAAGACACCTTGCATTGAGTGGGAGATAGTAATAGGACAAGAGAATTGGTGACGCACACTTGTCGAGGACAAGTGGGAGATTGTTGGAGTGTCCCCGACAATAATGCGATCACAATTGTCGATCATGATGATCACATGTTTAAATCTCATTTTAAGAATACGTAAGGGATGATTCATTTTATAGTCAACTGATCAACATTAATCGGTAACGATTGGCTTGCTAGAGTTTGACGTTACTGTCGTGGGACGGTGGTGGTCAGTTGATCCCTTAAGGTCACACCTAAAGGATGATGCCCTTATCTGTAAAGTTGATTAATTGTATGACGATACGAGTTAATCAATTCCTTACAATTGAACAATTCATTTGTGAGAGAGATTATATTTATCTTATTGTAATGGGATTAAATAAGATTTATTTTAATAATAAAAATGCTTTATTACTAAAAAATTGTTTATTGTTTGAGAAACAATAGAGAGGAGGATGAAGGGTTAATTATAATTACAATATGTTGTGAATTATAATTATATGACCCATTTTATTTATGTGATCAAGTATCACTAGTCAATTTGTTGAATGTAATTAATTAATTTATAAAATGATATTTATGTGATAAATTTGCATTAAAATTAATTAATAACATGTAACATACTACATGTGACATATTGTGTGACAAATGACAAATTGACAAAATAAAATGGTAGTCCATTTTATGTATATGGACCGAAACATTGGTGTGGAAGTAGTTAGTGGGTGGATTATTTTATGAGATAAAATAATGTAATCATGCCTAGCCTAAAACTAGCTTACACACCTACATATTTAGAAAAGAGAAAAAGAAAAAGGAGATGCCATATTTTGGCATATAGCCTCCACTTTCACGGCTCCCCTTACTCTTCATCATGAGAAGTTTTCTCTTTTTGTCTCTTACCATTTATTCATATTCACATGCATTCATCTCTCTTATTCTTGTTCATCTTTCTTTAAAAACTTGAGAAATGATGATCCAAATTGTTCAATCAAAATTACTAATATTATTAGTGTAATATATGAGTATTAGTAATCAATTTTAAGGTAAACTACTAAACAAATATCTAGCACATATTATTTAGTAGAGATAAGGGATAATCTTGGGTGCAATCAAGAGGAGTGGCTTCTATACTTGAAGTCTTTGGAGGATCATCCTATTACTCATAATAGCTCAAGAACAAGTGAAGGTAGGAGACCTTACTTGTGCCCACAAAACCGAAATGCTCAATGTAAGCAACCGATTTTCTCCTTATAATTGTAATTGTTTTGCATGCATAAGATCCTTAAGTTTTTATGACTAAAACTTTAAAATAAAATATGTGTTATTTAAAATATGATTTCCATCAGTACTTGTAGCGGTGATTTTTTGTGAAATTGTTGGATGAAATGAGAAAGTAATGTGTGTTGTACTTGTACCTTTAAGTATATGTTGGATGGAAGTAAGTTGGGAGAACGTTGACCAATGTTATGGAACATGAAAGTAAGGAATCATGAAAATGTACGATAGCATCATGAGAGGGTGTGAGTTAATGGTTATTTAGGAGTTCAGGATGACATGTTAGTCGTGAGTTTCGAGGTATTAAGTGTAGATACCTCATTTCTGCACCTCCCGCAAGCCACCCGGTGATGATTGGGCCGCATGTTTGGTACACAGAACGATTTATGACAATTCGTAAGTTTATCGTCAAGTGATAGCTCAAATACTTGTGTCTACCCCTTGGTCGTCATCTACGCGCCGTCACGGTCGTTTTGACAGTAATTGTGGACGCGGGCCCACGGGGGCGCTTGGGAACAAGCGTTTGCATTTGTGGAGTCGCCACCAATTTATTGTGGAAAATTAGAAACCGTTCGAATACCTCGTGTCATGTCAAGACACAAAGTAGAGACATGAACACCAAGAACTCGTTACCCTTAGCATTCTATGTCTAGAATGACTCTCGTGGATGCCAATGAACACGGATGTTCACAGAGATCTGGAGTAAGGGATAAGGGTACGTATTAGGAAGCTCTTTTGATCGAACACCTAATCCCGCCTGCCTCGATAGCGGCCTCTACTAATGATTAGGGAAGATTGTCTATACTCGATATATTGTCGGTTATATGCATGCAATGCAACATCCAACGTTTTAATCCTAACATGTGAGAATTAGACTAAGTCGGTTAACACGTAATTTAACATACAATTAATGTCGAGGTAGGAATTTAGATTGATTACATGTGAAAACAGACAAGCAATACAATAAAAGAAATACAATAACAAAAAATTACAATAAAGAAAATTACAATAATTACATTGGATTAATTGATTTATGTCGAAAATACATTTAAAATGGATAATTTGAGAAAGAATAAATAAATGAATAAACGAACAGAAATAGGGATGATAATACAATTAATAGTAAATTAAATACGTAAACTAAACTAGGTCAAGGCATAAACGGGAATTCAGGGACAGAAATCAACCGGGAACAGGCGCAGCAGAGCTGCGTCCTTTGGAGGAGGCGCAGCAGACGCTGCGTCTGTTCCTGGGTTGAGTTCTGGCTGTGAAGCCGGAACCGCATCTCGTTAATATTCGTAGGTGAATTTAATGGTCGATTAATATTATTTGACTCGGATGAAAGTGATTAACATATTATTTACATGTGATTGAGGTCATAAAAACGATAGAACACGGATAAAATTAATCAATACGAGTTAATTACAAGATTAATAGGATTAATAATGGATTAAAACGAACTAAGACAAATTAATTAGGTTAGACAAGTTGTTAATGACGAATTTGTGGGTTAATATCCGTATACTACCCTTTAATTGCAGGACTATAACGTAAATTTAAACATGCAATTTATAGTCATAAAACGAAAAACATAATGAAATGATTAATGTATAGAAATCAACCTCGAGTCCTTTGATGCACGGCGTAAAGAACAGAAATCAAACCAGATTCCCTCCTAATTGTTGCACCCAAGACCTTGTCCGAGATATGCCCTTGTGCTAGATGGTGTTCTCCGATTGCCTTGCAATATTGGGAGAACTGATGTGTGTTTTTTTTGAGATGAGAGATCTCAGGTTTTTCAGAGGAGAATGCTCTTCAAAACCCTAATTTTGTTTCAAATGATGATTAGGTCAGAAGGGAGGAGAAGCTCTCCCTTTTGATCCCTCTCACTCGGCAAATAAAACCGAGACCCACACAAGGGAAGTGGGCTTCCACTTCCTCTTGGTTTTAACTCGTGGTCCGGTTCATTAAATTCCAAATGTATATGACGCGGTTTGATTATAAACTGTTATCGGTTATCGGAAATTAAGGCATCAGCTAATAATACGGGTTAGCTGAATTATTAATTCGTGTCCGACAAAAACAGTATTGTATAGTTATATTCAATATACATTTAATTAAATATAAATCGTTTATATTTAATTTTACGAATTAACTGGTTAATTCGCCTTAGCCCTTGATATTTAATTCGTATTAAATATAATATCTCAACATCACATATTTGACTAATTACTAGTCAAATAACTCGGACTAACTGGTTAGTCAATCTTGGCATCTACATGACAGTATTTTCATACCGTCATATCTCTCGAACGTATCCTATAGGTGTGACTTTTAGGGACCAGTTGATCACCGCCATCTGTATGACAATAACGTCAAACTTATCTAGCAAGCCAACCGTTATTGATAAACGTGGATCAACTGATAATAATACCAAAGTATGCCCTTTGATCCTTTTAGAGGTTTATAAGTCCTTGCACTAACTGTTAAGGACACCAACCCCAACAAGCTCCCACTTGTCCGTACAAGTGTATGTGCAATGACGTTATCCGCACTAACTGGAGGACACAAGCTCCAACAAACTCCCACTTGTCCGTACAAGTGTACGTGCGATAACCGATCCTCATATTCATTTAAAATTTCTCCCACTCAATGTAAAACAATTTGCAGATCCGAATCCACAAAGGTCGTATTTTACAATCGATCTGTATCAAGAGTGGTTTCCCCGACTAGAGAGTAACTTAACTGATAAAACGAATCCGTATCCGAGCATGGCCATGCATTTCGATTCTGACTCCTCGAGTGGCCCTGAGAAATATCGAGTACCCGATAAAGGCTGAATATTTCCTTCAACTCGACTCCTTCCGATCTAAGCACGATGAAATGACCCGAAAAAAATCTACTTGGCCCCCTGTTACGGATGACCGTGAGAAAGAAACCAAAGTCACCCAAAATCTGCCTTAGTCTCAAGAGACAGTCGATAGTCAAAAGAATCGACTCTTAGGATCACCATGGAAGTCCTATCCACGACCGGGCAACGAATGTTATAAAACATTTAGGACTCCACGTCGATGTCACAATTGTGTCCTACGAAATATCCGTATAAATCGCCTCTGTGATTGGTCAGTCAACCGGTTGACTTATGGCTCGTTGAACCCACCATCAACCAACGTCACAAAATAATTGCCAGAGTTATCAGCTCAGGTGGGCAATTAAGGACTAAAAAGATATGATGTTTGTTCAGTTCACTTTGTGGTGTTCAAAATTGTCGTACAATTCCACATGAAAAAACAAAATATATATTTATATAAAATATCAAAACGATGATGTTGTATAGAGTACAAAAGCGAATGAATCTAATCCATAAAAGAGTACTACAACTTAGGAACACGTTTAATTCCCATGGAATTTACATGCCCTTCATGCTTATCTTGTCGTAATGGTTTAGTGAGAGGATCTGCTATGTTATCATCAGTAGCAATCTTTTCTATCACTACTTCCTTTTGCTCCACGTAATCTCGGATTAGATGAGCTTTCCGTTGTACATGTCTAGACTTGTTGCTAGACTTTGGCTCCTTAGCTTGGAAGATGGCACCATTATTGTCGCAATAGATGGTGGTTGGGTCATTCGAACTAGGCACTACAGATAGTCCATGTAAGAATTGACGCATCCATATCGCTTCCTTTGTAGCTTCAGACGCGGCATAGTACTCGGACTCAGTCGTAGAATCTGCTGTAACAGTTTGTTTCGAACTCTTCCACGGTGATCGCAGCGCCATTAAGAGTAAAAACGAATCCAGACCGAGATTTCGAGTCATCTCGATCCGTTTGGAAGCTAGCATCTCACAGAATCGGTTGCGCATAGCGTTTGAGAGCCTCCATAAGTCAATGCCCAATCTTTAGTCCTCCGTAGGTACTTAAGAATGTTCTTGACAACAGCCAATGTTGTTCACCTGGATGCTGTTGGAATCGACTTGTCATACTCAATGCATATGCCACGTCCGGACGTGTGCATATCATGGCATACATGATTGATCCTATAGCCGAAGCATAAGGAATCCGTGTCATGCGCTCTTTCTCTTCCGGTGTCTCGGTGCCCGAGACGGCTCAAATGCACCCCTGGAGCCATAGGAAGGAACCCCTTCTTGGAGTTAGTCATACTTGAATCTCTCTAGGACTTTGTCTATGTAAGACTCATGATGAGAGATAACATCCGTCGTGATCTATCTCGATAGATACGGATGCCTAGAATTCTTTGTGCCTCTCCCAGATCTTTCATCCGGAAATGGTTTTTCAACCATACTTTCACCGAAGTTAAGAGAGGTATGTCATTCCCAATCAGGAGTATGTCGTCAACATACAATATTAGGAAGACAATCTTGCTCCCACTCGACTTGATATATAGACATGGTTCCTCGACCGATCGAGTAAATCCATTGTCTTTTATCACTTGGTCGAAGCGATGATTCCAACTCCTTGATGCTTGCTTAAGTCCATAAATGGAACGCTTAAGTTTGCACACTTTCTTAGGATGTATTGGATCAATGAAACCTTCGGGTTGTACCATGTACAACTCTTCCTCCAAAAAACCGTTTAAGAAGGCGGTTTTCACATCCATTTGCCAAATTTCATAGTCATGAAAAGCGGCGATCGCTAAGATAATCCGAATGGAACGCAAAGCATGACTACGGGTGCAAAAATCTCATCGTAGTGCGACACTGGCACTTGGGTGAAACCTTTAGCAACTAGTCGTGCTTTGTAGATATCTTGTTGACCTTCCACAGAATGCTTTATCTTGTAAAGCCATTTGCATTGAAGGGGACGAACCTTAGCAGGTAAGTCAACAAGATCCCACACGTTGTTCTCATACATGGAGTCCATCTCGGATTGCATGGCCTCAAGCCATAGCTTTGAGTCAGAACTAGTCATGGCACCTTTATAGGTTGCGGGTTCACTACTCGTTAAGAGTAGAACGTCATCTATGTCATGTTCCTCGACCATACCAATGTATCTGTCCGGAGGAATAGAGACTCTTCCCGACCTCCTAGGTTCCTCAGGAATATTCACCGCAGTCGGGATTGAAGGAACAGGTTCCTCCAATGGTTGCTCGGTGTTTGGTTCTGGAATCTCCGACAGGTCGAAGGTTCTATCACTCTTTGCATTCTCGAGAAATTCCTTCTCTAAGAATGTCGCACTAGCCGCAACAAAAACGCGTTGTTCGGTTGGCGAAGAGAAGTAATGACCAAGTGTTCCTTTAGGATAACCTATAAAGTATGTCTTGACCGATCGCGGGCCGAGCTTATCCTCGTGTCTCCACTTGACATAAGCCTCGCAGCCCCAAACCCGTATAAAGGACAAGTTAGGGACCGTTCCCTTCCATAATTCATATGGAGTCTTGTCAACAGCTTTAGACGGACTTCGGTTAAGTATTAGAGCGGCTGACATAAGAGCATAACCCCACAATGAATCAGGTAATATCATGTGACTCATCATGGATCGAACCATATCAAGTAGTGTTCGATTTCTCCGTTCGGACACACCATTCAGCTGAGGTGTTCCAGGTGGAGTTAACTGTAAGGCAATCCCACAGTCTTTGAGGTGTTGATCAAACTCGTGAGAAAGATACTCGCCACCACGATCTGAACGTAGTGTTTTAATCTTTCTACCTAATAGGTTATGTACCCTATTTTGGTATTCCTTGAATTTCTCAAAGGATTCACTTTTGTGCTTCATTAAGTAGACATAGCCATATCTACTCAAATCGTCCGTGAAAGTGATGAAATATCTATAGCCTTCTCGTGCGGTGATTGACATAGGGCCACATACATCCGTGTGTACGAGTTCTAATAGGTCAGCAGCGCGCATTCCAACACCTTTGAAGGAAATACGAGTCATCTTACCGATGAGACATGATTCACACGTGCCAAATGATTGAAAATCAAAGGCCGAGATAGCTCCATGTTTGATGAGCTGTTTTACGCGTTTCTCATTGATGTGTCCCATACGGCAGTGCCATAGATACGTTTGATCTTTGTCACCAACCTTTAACCTTTTATTCATTACGTGTAATATTTCCGTGGTCTGATCTAAAACATAAATTCCGTTCATGGAGACTGCCTTGCCGTAAATCATATCGTGTAATGAGAAAATGCAAGTATTATTTTCTATTACAAATGAAAAACCAAGTTTATCAAGTGCGAAACCAAAATAATGTTTTTCGAAAGACTAGGTACATAATAGCAATCATATAAAGACAACTCAAATCCGCTAGGAAGCTGGATCACATATGTCCCCTTTGAGATGGCAGCCACTCTTGCTCCATTCCCGACACGCAGTCCACCTCACCCTTTACGAGGGGTTCGATGTTTCAAGCCCCCGCACATGATTACACCGATGAGAACCACAACCAGTATCAAGTACCCAAGTTCCGTAACTTGCGTGGTTAATCTCAATCATATGAATAAAAGTAGAAGAAGAGGAAGACATACCAACAGGTTTAACACGACCTGCCTTTAAGTCCTCATGATAAACAGGACATGTGCGTCTCCAATGCCCAGTCTTGTGGCAATGATGGCATTCCATGTTTTCATTCTTGCTCTTTGTCACGCCTGATGAGGTGCTCGACTCACCAGGCCCACTCTTACCCGAACCCGACTTCTTGAACTTCGCCTTACCTCTTTAGGGTTTGCACGAGCTTTGCCCTTACCCTTTCCTTTATTTGACACAATGAGAACATCCTGTTTCATGCTCCCACCGAACTTCATGTCCTTCTCGGTGCATGTACGAGGAGGGAGTGCAGTTCATGTGGAGTTTTCTTCAAATCATTCATATAGTAATTCGCTCTAAATTGCGAATAACCATCGTGGAGTGAGTGAAGAATACGGTCGATAACAATATTCTCGCTGATGTTACAGTTAAAGGTCTCCAGTTTCTCGACATTCTCAATCATGCTGAGAATGTGTGGGCTAACCGGTTGGCCCTTCTGGAGTCTCGCATCAAAGAAGCGAGTGGTATGCTCATAGGTCACGATTCTCGGTGCTTTCGAGAATTCCTTAGTGAGCGTGGTGAAAATCTTGTTTGCACCATGGGCTATGAAGCGTTTCTGCAAATTGGGTTCCTTTGCAAAAATGAGTACGTTTTTAATCGCACCCGCTTCCATACAGAAATCATTAAACTTGGTGACTTCAAGCTCTCTAGCCGTGGGACCTGGGTTTGCCGGGATAGGCTCCAAGAGATATTTGAGCTTCCCGTCGCGCGGCGGCATTCCGTAATGCCGCCTCCCGATCCCGCGAAGTTGGATCCATCATTCATCGGTCGAGTAGACCGATTCATCTGATTCATGAAGATCCGAAGCCAGGACTCACGGTCCAATGTGGCACTTGGCATTGGGTTTTCGTAGAACCAGCCATTTGTTGTTTAGCGATTTAAAATACGTGATCTACACTTTGAAAAAGAAAGAAAAACAAAAACGAAATAAGCAACTCATCGAGGTGATTTAAGTCTATTTTAAAATTCATTTTAAACATGTAGACTCTCGCACTTGCATAATTGATCTCCCTCAAGAAAGATACAAGTGATCCCAAGACTCAATTTCTGTAAATTGATAAGCCAACTGTTTAGCTAATTCTTCCGGAAGAACTCTTGGTCGATAGATTTCCGTAAATCCTATCTATAGTCCACCATAGTCACAGGATCGTACGAGTGAGCATAGTGTTGAGATAAAATAGGTCAATCGGTTCCAACTTACCCGACGTAGAAGGGGTCATATTATGCCTACCGACGAAGAAGGGACTCATTGGAGTTTGACCTATAAAGACCGTTCTCAATTTTGGTTTATACGAGGAAGATCCCATCAACAAAATTATAATTCATTTTAAGTGAACGAATAACTAGCGTCTGTCGTGAATGAATTTATTTGGACGATGGCTTTAAAACGTGTGACATGAGAATGTCAATGAAAACTAACTCGTGACCTCTATATGTGTCAGTTTTCATGCAATAAATAGGTGGTTTGGTTTTTAGGCGGAATATGATGCATATAATCGTTGCGAAAAATAAATAAAGGAATGCAATACGTAAATAAAAATTTCCTAGTGTGGCCTATCCTAGTATAAGAACATAATACAACTTTGGAATCCACCGATGGACCCGAAAAGCTTGTCTTGATGTTCCATCTTGATCCAAGTAGCGGGAGTGAGCATCCGGTCTCCATCTTTGGTCTTCTCAAAAATTACAATTAAAATTACAAAATATAAACCTATTTACATTCTAATTAAAACTGTAATTACAAGTGAAAAATCCAAAACGGAGATACAAGATCTCAAAATACAACCAAGACCGTGTTCCATCATTACGGTAACACGTTCTACTAAGGCCACACTAAGTTACAACCGTTTGTAAAATTAAATACGTAATAAAAGGGCATTCACGGCATTCAAAAATTAACGATAAATAAAAATGCATCAACTAAAAACAAATTCATTCGTGACATAATTCCGTAATTATGTTAAATTTATCCAAACCACCTTTTAATGATCAAAATTCATGTGATAAAACCGCTTCTATCATTTAATTTTAATCCATTACAATCCGTTACTTTAAAAACGCTTTAAAATAACTTAATGGTACGTGTGTGAACCGTTTCACAATCATAGCGAGTGTACTATATCCGTATAAAGTACATATTGAAGCCAAAAGAAAATTTAAATCAAAAGAAACAAATTTTCAAAGTCAAAAGACGAAATCCCTCGATCCAGGGACATAAGTGCTCGATCGAGGACAGGGGGCTCGATCGATCAACTGCAAGTCGATCGAGAGGTATGCTAATCGGGAGGTACTCGATCGACAGAATCGGTGGTCGATCGAGGACTTATATCGCAATCTTGCTCGATCGAGTACAAGGACTCCTCGATCGAGCAAAGGGGGTTTTAAAAGCAGGTCGATCGAGTACAACAAGGACTCGATCGAGTAAAATCTAAACAGAAAAACCACTCGATCGATTAAAACCTTGGTCGATCGAGTGCAAAAGTCTCTGGAAACTTAAAACCCTCGAGAAACAGTTTTGGTGAAACAAAAACAAACGCAATTTTGATCAAAACTGATTGAAAACAAAACTACAAAATGCTAGACATTAACATATTGTTATAATGATCGGGTAAAATAACAATATGCATAATATCAAAACGAAAATAACCCGTGTAAAACATGTCACGGTACGGTTTTCGAGACAAAACAACAACAAGAGCAACCGTGTAAACAGGACACGGTTCCCAATGCAACCAAAAACGCAGCAATAACAGAAAAAAAAATCTGCCGTGAGAATTACTGCAGCCGCACGGAATTTTAGACAAAACAAAAATCGTTTCAAGATAGTTTTATGAAAAACACATGGAAAAATTCACGTGGCCTCGCTCTGATACCACTTGTGGGTTAATATCCGTATACTACCCTTTAATTGCAGGACTATAACGTAAATTTAAACATGCAATTTATAGTCATAAAACGAAAAACATAATGAAATGATTAATGTATAGAAATCAACCTCGGGTCCTTTGATGCACGGCGTAAAGAACAGAAATCAAACCAGATTCCCTCCTAATTGTTGCACCCAAGACCTTGTCCGAGATATGCCCTTGTGCTAGATGGTGTTCTCCGATTGCCTTGCAATATTGGGAGAACGATGTGTGTTTTTTTCGAGATGAGAGATCTCGGGTTTTTGGAGGAGAATGCTCTTCAAAACCCTAATTTTGTTTCAAATGATGATTAGGTCAGAAGGGAGGAGAAGCTCTCCCTTTTGATCCCTCTCACTCGGCAAAACCGAGACCCACACAAGGGAAGTGGGCTTCCACTTCCTCTTGGTTTTAACTCGTGGTCCGGTTCATTAAATTCCAAATGTATATGACGCGGTTTGATTATAAATCTTATCGGTTATCGGAAATTAAGGCATCAGCTAATAATACGGGTTAGCTGAATTATTAATTCGTGTCCGACAAAAACAGTATTGTATAGTTATATTCAATATACATTTAATTAAATATAAATCGTTTATATTTAATTTTACGAATTAACTGGTTAATTCGCCTTAGCCCTTGATATTTAATTCGTATTAAATATAATATCTCAACATCACATATTTGACTAATTACTAGTCAAATAACTCGGACTAACTGGTTAGTCAATCTTGGCATCTACATGACAGTATTTTCATACCGTCATATCTCTCGAACGTATCCTATAGGTGTGACTTTTAGGGACCAGTTGATCACCGCCATCTGTATGACAATAACGTCAAACTTATCTAGCAAGCCAACCGTTATTGATAAACGTGGATCAACTGATAATAATACCAAAGTATGCCCTTTGATCCTTTTAGAGGTTTATAAGTCCTTGCACTAACTGTTAAGGACACCAACCCCAACAGAATTAATGATGGTGACGATAAACAAAGGATGAAAATATATCAAAGATGAATTCCAGAGACTCAATATGGGTGATACCTGTCGTTGTAAGCACCAAAGATAATATTTATAATTCCAACTACAACTATAGATAGCGGCAGTCGGGTCGAACCACAGAGAGGCGTGTGCAATTATTAGTCGTCTGAATTTAGTCTTAAGGTAGCAGTGTGTGGGGGTTTGATTGAATTGGTCTATAGCTAAAATAAAAGACAATAAACTAAATAAACGGATGAAAACAAATATTAAAAGGGTGCTAAGATGGTCGGTTCACTATAGTTTCGGCGGCAGTATACTAGGTAGGTCTAAAAACAAACACGTGAGACGAGAAAATAAGAAGTACTCTCGGTCCATTCTTACAGGTAGCATCTTTCGATCTCACTACAGGTCCCTAATATCACTAATACTAACTTTCGTCCTGAAAAGCGACTAAAAAGGCTAAATTAACTCATCTTTCGATCTCGTTAATCTAGTTGTCTTAATTAGGTAGTCTATTTTCCTTCCCTATCTTTCGATCTTATTGGGTCGGTCAAATACTAAGCATTTAACTAGTCGTATGCATTCGATTCGTCAAACATAGCAATTTAATTAATTAACTCGAAGGTAATCCCACGAGGCCAGTCGATCGACCAGGTAGGGCGGTCGATCGACCAGCATGCGATTTCAGGTCTTCCTAATTCTAATGCCGCCTACACTACAATTCCCCTACATCCTAGCACAATGAATTTAGCTACTCATACTAAGAATAACAACAACGATAAAATTGACTAATAAAACTACTGAATTCATGCTTGAACTAATTAAACAAACAATTAACATAAAACAATAATTTGGCTTTCGGGAGACTATTCTAACAATTCCTATACTACGAATAAAATAAGCAACGAAACTGAACAAAAGAATACCGAGAAGGAATCGCAGAGAAAGATCCAGAACCGAAAGCAAAGAGAACTTTATTAATGAAAGAACAATAATCTTGGAACCCTAATTATGAAAATAGAACTGAAAACTAAGTTAAAGCTTGATAAAAACTAGATAGTTCCTGACTAATGTCAAGTTACGTTATATAGGAATATCCAGCAACTCTTTATTCCTAAACCTAATATACAATGGGCTTCCTTTTCCTCGATCTTTTAACTCACGTCTGAATTACGGTCTGGTCGATCGACCACTGTGACCGGTCGATCGACTGAGCTATGCTGAACAGTAGCTTCTGGAGATCGTGTATTGGTCGATCGACCATATGGGGCAGTCGATCGACCAACATAGCTGGTAGTCCGCTTCTAATTCTTCATAAAGTTGTCCTTTAGGCTTCGAAACGCGCACCAAGTTCATTTCTCGAGTAAATACTTCACGTCAAATGAAATGCAAGGTACTCGGGGACGGATTTAGCTCAATATCTACTCATTTCCGCATAAATCTACAATATTGCATAAAAATACGAAAGTAGACGAAATGGGGTAAATAGTAGCATAAACTACACAAATGAGCTCTGAAATGCGTGTAAAATGGGATGTAAAACATCATATTTAGGACACGCATCAAACTTCCCCAAACCAAACCCTTGCTTGTCCCCAAGCAAGAACTAGACTCGATTCTAAAACCTAATGGAACGAGTTCAATCTTAGAGCGAATTGCAAATTGTAAAGCCTAAACCAGTTTAATGCAATAACCAACAATCAACTAGCAATATGAATCATGCAAACGAGTTATGAAGTCGTCAAAAACTACTGAACTGTCAACTGTAGAGACTTATGAAATTGGACTCTCACGGGCCGCTCGAATCACACATAAGCACAGGTGAATAATGTATAAGATAGAAAGAATTCATCTTGTAATGACACTCACCTAACTACGACCTATAAGAACATGTCTGCAATGTAATATGAAAGTAATCTCTACAACCATACATATGCATTCCAACCGAACAAATGACCATGACACATGCCGAGGTAAATATGGATATGTGAGGTAATGGGTAAGAAGAGGCAAAACAATTATGGGAAAATGGAGGTACAGGTGATCAAGCTAGTATCGAAACAAAACCATACGACAACATCCAACTTCTTGCTCAAAATCAACAATAAACCGGGTACTAATTAGAAGCACAAATCTTGCAATCTCCCTAAAAATTAATCAACCAACTCCCCATAAGATACAAATGAAACATGGGAGCAAAATCGCCATAAAATAAAGACTTTGAATATGCGAATTGATTTTTTACTTTTCTTTCTCGGGCTTCGATCGATCGACTGCCCATCGATCGACCAAATTGGGCAGTCGATTGACCGCCCTCTACAGTACAGAACTCATCTTTTTTATTTTTTATTTCGAATCATTTTTCTTCTCCTATTTTTTCTCAATTCTTTCTTCCTTTCCTTTTTCCATCTTCCCAACATCATCTCAAAAGAGCATATGCCACCAAAAACAAAGTAACAATCCCAAGAACATAACTACTAGCTTGACAAGGGCAGGCTAAATGTAGGATGTAGTTAACGGGACAAAAAGGCTATTTTTGGCAGTGTGGAGCTTATGGGCAAAAATGAATAAAGGGGACCTCTTCCACATGTGTCAACAAACCACAAACCGAATGCATGCAGGTATCAAGCAGATTAAGTTCATACTTATGCATATTGATATAACACGTCTTATAAGGAGTACTACTCACATTCCTAGATAAATCGGTCATAAATGTCACCCGTTATAGGCTCTATAACTCAGAAATATAAGTAGCTTGCCAAAAATCAAAGTCAAGTCTCAAGTCCAGCAAGAAATTTAACGAAAACTCGTAGACTATGCATATGATTCTACTAATAACATGTCGATTAGCAAGGCTTAGGCATAAAACAGATGCAAATTCAATGTCATCATTGAAATACTACCGTTCCGACTCAATCTATATGCTAAAATAAACATGCAATTTTTTGAAATTTTTGAAATTTTTCAATTTTTTTGGAATTTTTGATGTATATATATGAAATGAAATAAACAATGCAAGCTGAAATATAAACGTGAATGCAAGCAAATGAAATGCAACGCAAAACCCTTCCCCAAACCAAATCGCACAATGTCCCCATTGTGCAAAATCATGTAGTGAAATAAAAGGAAAACGGGAATTTGCGTGAAATTAACTACATAAGACATGAAGTAAGAACTTGGAAACTCAAAAGACTTTAAGCGCAGCAAAAGGGAAACCTCCCCAAACCAGCGTGAGCTAGGAGGTTTCAGTAGCCAGCAGTGCTACCAATAAGTACCTGAAAAGACAAACAATACCAGCATAAAACCAAGAAAACAAAAATTGGGACGGTAAAATTATGTGCGAAAATGAGAAAATGGAAGAAAACAGAAATTAAGCGGAGAACAAAGCGGAGAAAAGACTCCCTCAATTCCGCAAATCGACCAAACACAGCAGGGGAATGATCGAGAACAGGTACAACAGCGAAGGGTGGTCGATCGACCACATCACCCAGTCGATCGACCAAGGTGAACAGGAACAGAAGCTCCCGAGATGCGCAACTCAGTCGATCGACCATACAGGCTAGTCGATCGACTGAAATACCTGCTGTAACTTTCTGATTTCTTCGAATTAGCTCAATAAATTGAGCTATCAAGGTCTATAAACCTGCAAATACACACAATAACGCGCCCAAAATTGCGCAAAACCCAAAGTATCTGTCTAAAGTGTTTAAAATCCTAAAAAAACTTAAAAGAGCGAAGTCTCGCACACACAAAAGCGATAAACAGTCTTAAAAAGCAATAAAATGAAAGTTTTTGATAAAGCATTTGATAAACTAATAGTTGATCAAGAACGGCCACGGAATGGCCCACTTGCTCGGCTCTTGGCTACTAGAGGTAGCCTCAACAGTGCTCATCTTCTCAGCTGCACTCTTCTCAACTCCATCATCCGCAGAACTCAACGGATCAACAGCTTCAACATCTTCCCAAGCAATGACCTCCTCTAGCTCGTCAAAGTCTAAGTCGGATTCCATCACTTTGACTGGCTCATCTTCAAGCTCTTATCAGTTCCATAGCTAAGACATCCTAGACCGCCTCTTGAAACGGTTAGCTCCTTCACAGCTGGAGCAACATGCAGCTCTTCCTTCCCCAAACCAGCTCCTGCATTATCCAAAACAGAAGAATCTTCCTCCAGTTTGCTCCCAATCTGGGGCAGAGGTGTTACAACAGAAACAGGCATAGAGACAGGCATATCAGGAAGCACAAAATAGGATTTCTTTTCAGAAACCGTATTACAAGTTATAGGCCACATGGGGTCTTTCTTCTTAGCTGTCTGGGCAAAGACAATGGAATGCTTTCCTACTTTGAAGGTCAAAGTCCCTGAACCAACATCAATAACTGCACCAGCAGTGTGCAGAAATGGTCTACCCAATATGATAGGAATGTGAGCATCCTCGGGCATATCTAGTACAACGAAGTCAACAGGGAAAAAGAACTTTCCTATTTGCACGGGAATGTCCTCTAAGACTCCTATAGGCTGGACCACAGTTCGATCAGCCATCTGTACTGTCATGTTGGTGACTGCAAACCTAGTCAATTTCAACTTCCTAGCAAGACTCAAAGGCATGACGCTAATGCTAGCTCCTAGGTCACATAATGCCTTCTCAATTGAGAAGGTACCAATATTACAAGGAACGGAAAACCTACCTGGGTCCTCTAGCTTATGGGGTGCAGTATGGGTCAAATAAGAGCATGACTCCTCAGTAAGTGCGACCGTGTGCACAGTTTCAAGTGACTTCTTTTTGGACAAAAGTTGCTTCATAAATTTCATGTAAGCAGGCACTTGATTAACTAATTCAAGAAAAGGAACTTGTACATTTAAACTTCGGATAACATTCTCAAATTTATTAAATGATACCTGTTCCTTCGTCGGCACCAATCTCTCCGGATAAGGGGCTGAAAGAAGTAACTTAGCTCTCTCCTCTAAGTCTCTCATGCCGGCATCGGTGGACTTAGGCTGAAAGTCCACTACCTTCTCTTTGTTGTAGCTTGACCCTTCTTTAGACCGTCTAAAAAATGAGCCATTAATCGTCGTTGGGTCATATTTTAAAACCGGAACAGACCCATCAGCATTTGGGTCTTGCCTCAATATTTTCGGAGTTGTCGTACCCCAAAATAAGTGATCCCTCAAGTTATTAGGCATTGGAGGACGAAAAGATTCACTATCAGCAGCGCTGTCAGTCGATCGACCAGATTGGTCAGTCGATCGACTGACTTCTACAGGACCAGAAGCCACTGTTTGTCGCGGACCGGTCGATCGACTGGGTATGTCAGTCGATCGACTGACATACCTGGTAGACGTCTTTTTCTTTCCACTGTTCGTTCCAGCTTTCTTCTGACTCGGTTCCGCCTCATCTTTTTCAGCAATGTCCTCGACCATAGCGGGCCCATCAAGGGTAGACCCACTCCTCAAAGTGATAGCATTAAGGGTCTCTTTTTGATCAGTTTGTGTCGGTAAATGTCCCGGAGCTCGATTTGTATTCTTGCTAGCCAATTGAGCAATTTGGGTTTCTAGCATCTTCATCCCGGCCTCTCTTGCTTGAGACTTTTTCAGCAACAAATTCTTCAACTCATTGAAATCAGAACTTTGGGATTGTTGTTGCTGCTGAGGGACATATGGAGGCTTTTGAAACTGTTGTTGCTTATGAGGGGGCACATAATTCTGCTGCTGCTGCTGCTGTTGAGGTGGAGTCGGATTTAGAACATTTTGGCTACTCCACCTCAAGTTTGGATGGACATTCGGCTCATAATAAGTGTTTGTCTGCCTAGAATGTTGAAAGGCAGCACAAGACTCAAAGGGACTAGGACAATTTTCTGAAACATGTCCCTCAGCTCCACATCTTTTGCAGACGAAAGGTCCGTCTGACACAACATTCACATGGTAGATCCCTCCTTTTGAAGCTCCTCCCAACTCGTACTTATCAAATCTAGCCGTAAGAGCCTCTAATGCAGCTACAAAAGGGGATTCAGCACTCCTCCTTTGATTTCCCCTGGAATTTCCATACTCAGCTTTATGGATGGCCAGATCATCAATAATCTTCCACCCCTTAGTCTCCCCCACATTCTCCTGGAATCTCCCATTAGCTGCCGCATCCAAAATAGCCCTCTGATCGTCATAGAGCCCATTATAAAATTGATTGCATAGACTCCACTTCTCGAACCCATGGTGCGGAATGGTTCGCACCAACTTCTTGAAACGGACCCACGCCTCATGAAAATTCTCATCAGGACCCTGTTTAAAGCTCGTGATCTGAGCTCTAATGGCATTTGTCTTCGAGGCAGAGAAATATTTCTTGTAAAATGCCAGGGCCAGCGACTTCCAGTCAGTTATCTCATTAGAAACTCGATCCAGGTCTCTGTACCACTCTCTTGCAGCATCACGAAGAGAGAATATGAACATAGTTTCCTTCACCTGGTCCTGGGTCACACCGTTTGGTGGGGGTATGGAGCAGCAATAATCAATAAATGTCTCCATATGCTTGGCTGCATCTTCATTTGCAGCTCCCCCGAATTGGTTCCTCTCAACCAAGTTGATATAAGACGGCTTTGGCTCGAATTTTCTATCCGTCCCTGGTAGGGCGAATCCCTTATAGAGATTCTCAGCTGTCGGCTCAGAGTGACTGGCTATACTCGCTTCTTCAGCCATGACTGGAAAATCTGGAGATGTGACGGTCTCATCTGAAGAACTGGAAACGGGAGATGAAGGTGGATCCTCCTCCAATAGAGCGTTCTCGTAGTAACTAGACAGAGTACTCAGCTCTTCCTCTGTCGGCAATACCCTAGATGATCGTCTCAACTCGCGCAAAGTCTTCTCAATCTCAGGATTGAACGGTAGTAATTCACCACCCTGTGACCTGCGCATAAGAAGAAACTACAAGTAGAATATGAGAATAGTTTAAGGAACAGATGTCCCTTAAACTACAAGAAAGACTAAAAATAAAACAACTAATAATTTTAAACAATTGCCTTCCCGGCAACGGCGCCAAAATTTGATACCTGTCGTTGTAAGCACTACAGATAATATTTATAATTCCAACTACAACTATAGATAGCGGCAGTCGGGTCGAACCACAGAGAGGCGTATGCAATTATTAGTCGTTTGAATTTAGTCTTAAGGTAGCAGTGTGTGGGGGTTTGATTGAATTGGTCTATAGCTAAAATAAAAGACAATAAACTAAATAAACGGATGAAAACAAATATTAAAAGGGTGCTAAGATGGTCGGTTCACTATAGTTTCGGCGGCAGTATACTAGGTAGGTCTAAAAACAAACACGTGAGACGGGAAAATAAGAAGTCCTCTCGGTCGATTCTTACAAGTAGCATCTTTCGATCTCACTACAGGTCCCTAATATCACTAATACTAACTTTCGTCCTGAAAAGTGACTAAAAACGCTAAATTAACTCATCTTTCGATCTCGTTAATCTAGTTGTCTTAATTAGGTAGTCTATTTTTCTTCCCTATCTTTCGATCTTATTGGGTCGGTCAAATACTAAGCATTTAACTAGTCGCATGCATTCGATTCGTCAAACATAGCAATTTAATTAATTAAGTCGAAGGTAATCCCACGAGGCCAGTCGATCGACCAGCATGCGATTTCAGGTCTTCCTAATTCTAATGCCGCCTACACTACAATTCCCCTACATCCTAGCACAATGAATTTAGCTACTCATACTAAGAATAACAACAACGATAAAATTGACTAATAAAACTACTGAATTCATGCTTGAACTAATTAAACAAACAATTAACATAAAACAATAATTTGGCTTTCGGGAGACTATTCTAGCAATTCCTATACTACGAATAAAATAAGCAACGAAACTGAACAGAAGAATACCGAGAAGGAATCGCAGAGAAAGATCCAGAACCGAAAGCAAAGAGAACTTTATTAATGAAAGAACAATAATCTTGGAACCCTAATTATGAAAATAGAACTGAAAACTAAGTTAAAGCTTGATAAAAACTAGATAATTCCTGACTAATGTCAAGTTACGTTATATAGGAATATCCAGCAACTCTTTATTCCTAAACCTAATATATAATGGGCTTCCTTTTCCTCGATCTTTTAACTCACGTCTGAATTACGGTCTGGTCGATCGATCACTGTGACCGGTCGATCGACTGAGCTATGCTGAACAGTAGCTTCTGGAGATCGTGTATTGGTCGATCGACCATATGGGGCAGTCGATCGACCAACATAGCTGGTAGTCCGCTTATAATTCTTCATAAAGTTGTCCTTTAGGCTTCGAAACGCGCACCAAGTTCATTTCTCGAGTAAATACTTCACGTCAAATGAAATGCAAGGTACTCGGGGACGGATTTAGCTCAATATCTACTCATTTCTGCATAAATCTGCAATATTGCATAAAAATACGAAAGTAGACGAAATGGGGCAAATAATAGCATAAACTACACAAATGAGCTCTGAAATGCGTGTAAAATGGGATGTAAAACATCATATTTAGGACACGCATCAATGGGTAAATCGAATCTCTAAAAACCGGATTGACTTTAATGACGAAAATCCGCAAATATTGGATTATAAGGGATTTAAGTCGGGATTTAATGACGAATTCAATATTAAAGATGATGAATAATATGTTAAATTACTATGTTTAAATCGTTATATCAAAGAATCGAAGATCAAACGATGGAAAATAAAAGAAACGAATTGACAAAAGACGAAGGAAGAAGAAAGGAAGCAGGAACTGCGGCAACCTCACGAAGAGGCGCAACAGTTGCTGCATCCTTTATCGACGGTTGTCTTCTGATAATCCGTAAAAAGGTTTTAGAATAAGGTTTTACACATCGGTTTTAAGCATACTTTCGACATAAACCTTACATTATGATTACAATAAATAAAGAACAATAAATAAAGTAGGATTTACACCCTAAGACTTACATGTTTGACGAAACGAGATGAACTAAGTTAACGTTTAGTGATGCTCGACTCGAATGTACGACGAAAGTGCCCTCTAAGAGGAGAACGAACAAGATTGATTAATGTTGATTGATGTGGGGTTGGTCAAATTGGTCGGTCATGCAAGACGAGGCTGGTACTCAGAAAGATCCGAGCTTACGTGGTCGAATGTTCAAGCACGTAGACGCCAAAAAGTAAGAACGTGGTCTAGAATGCAAAGGGAGAAGAGAAGGACGGACACTCGCGTGAGAAATATGTGAGACCGAAGGTCTCTATTTATACTAATCACGCGGAGGAAATAGGTTTTTTCGGAGAAACTTTGGAAGTGAATCTCGAAAAGATATGAAAAGATACGAAAAATATGCAGAAAAGGACTTGGGAAGAGGCGCAGCAGGCACTGCGTCTCTTGGAAGAGGCGCAGCACTTGCTGCGTCCTTTCCCAAGTGTTTCCCTACTGCGGAAGAAAGATTTCCGTGTTTTGACTATGGAATAACAGATTAATCTTGTTTTCCTTAATATTTTGTTTGAATATTACGGGAAATTCTTTACCAAAGATTAAAAGATTGGAAAATATGGAATAGAATTATCCGGAACATTCCAGAACATTCTGACTCGGTTTTAGAAAATGAAGACGGTTTTTTGACCCGGACTCCAAATGTACTCTAATTACTGCCAAAACGACCGTATCGGCAGACACAAGTGTTTGAGCGATCACTTGACGATAAACTTACGAACGGTCACAAATCGTTCCGCGTACCAAACATGCGGCCCAATCATCACCGGGTGGTTTGCGGGAGGTGCATAAATGAGGCATCTACAGAGCCCCCACTTTGACTGAGGCTTGGACAAGGCGAAAGTCAAAGTATAGCCATCAGGTCAATCGAAGATTACAACCTGACGACTATGGCGACGCGAGGCGGCTTAAGGGGCCTGAGCCAAGGACCTGTCGTCGGGAACATTTTAGAGTCTGTCGACTATCGCTGAGGGTCGTTTAAAGTCCATTAGACTACGTAAGGAGGCTCGCCAGCCATAAGAAGATACCATACCTGAAATTCCTTGAAACTCCAGGGGAACAAAACGCGATATTGGGAGAAGACAGCAGGACATAGTCAGGAACTGCTGGGAGAAATCTGCTTGTGGTCGGCTTCAAACAAACTTCGGAAGAGCTTGGGGTCGATGTTAATCTCCATGTCTCGAGAGGGAACGTCTATCCGCGCACTCTTGCTGGGGGAACGTAATCGGGAACTGATCTCCATATCTCGAGAGGGAATGTCTATCCGTGTACTCTCACTGGGGGAACGTAATAAAGGCTTGTCGAAACACCTGTCAAAGAAGAACTGCTCGTTGTGACAAGCTAGGTCCTGGCAAAAAATAGAGCAACAATTTGCTGCTGGCTTGGAAACACGGGTCCGGGCGAAGAATAAACGTCAAACGGACCAAATATGTGATATGACATCGAGGAAGAGGCGCACCAAAGATGGGCCCACGAAATAACGAACTTATAACGAATCTTCGAAAATTCATATGGAGGGAAACTGAGGAAGGGGCGCAGCAAGAGCTGCGTCCCTTGGAAGAGGCGCAGCACCTGCTGCGTCTTTTCCTGGGCGTGCCAATCCTGCGTAAAAAGCCGATGAAACAAAGGGGTTTATTTCATTATTTCGAAATACAAACTCTCAATTTCTCTCTCAAATTCCAACCATTTTCGTCAAAATTTGATCCAAAAGCTCGCATTTGCCATGACTAATCGAGGTATGTGTATTAATCTTGCATTTATCTTCTATAATAGATCAAATTGGACCGACAAAATCAGGGTTTTCAACCCTAATTAGTCAAAAATTTGGGGCTTTTCCTCCAAATGATTTTGCCTTGAAAAATTGACTTTGTAAATGGCTAATTGGTAATATAAGGATCATAACCATGTATTTGTTTCGAATTTTTGTTGAGTTTTGAGCATTTGAGTGAAATTGTGACGGTCTCACAGCTAAACCGTAAATCGCTTCGAAAATAGCCTTGGGATTGCCTATTTGTGACAAAACTTGATATTTGGAATCCTTGTATTATGGGTAAATTTCCTATCATCTCGGAATCTTGATTTGTGATGGTTTTTCAAGACACTTTTCTATAGCATAATCGCCATTATAACGAAATGCTGTCGAAATTCCGACTCGAACCCATGACTAGGCTTCAACTAAGGCTTGACTTGACACAAATTACCACATGAGCGGACGGGTTTGTGGGAAAATTGCCAAGGATGGCGAGAAAAGAGCGATTTCGGAGCTTTGAAAACTCGAAAAATCCCCTAATTAAAGCTTGTCGTCACTTGACGCGGCCTAAATTTACTTTAATTTTGCAGGTGATGAGGCTTCTACGTCAGGGAGAGATCCCATGGACGTGGACACCGCTCTTGACCCTTCTAAGATGCTTGGGGAGGTGTTGGAGGAGGCTTTCACCGCTGCGGTGACGGCTGCTGAGGTTGCTGAGGACGAGGTCCTCGAGGAGGAGGTTCCTGAGGAGGAGGAGGCCCCGAGATGGGCCAACGTTGGATGGGGTGGTCGCCAGCTGAGGGGAGCACCTGCGTGGGCTGAGACCTGGGACAGTAGACACCTGCTTTGGGCTGCGGAGGGTCACCTGTCCTACAGGACGGTGAAGAGCTTGGTAACTCGAATTCATCACTCTTCACTTATCTTCTTTCATTTCCATTTGTTATTCCTTTTCTTCTTCATTCGAGCTAAATATAGCTTTTGTTTTGAACCAACATAGGAGGCCGGGAACATCAGATCGTTCTCGGGCTACACGACATCGATGGGGTGCTACGAGAGGCTGTCGGCGGAGGAGCGAGCCATGATCGAGCGGGGAGCATTCGGTGCTTTGGTGCAGGCTTGGAGGGAGATCACGAGGAGGAAGCTGCGGGCCAACCTTAGCCTGGTCCAAGCTTTCTTGGATCGGTTCTGGGACACAACGTCCACCTTTCACATGCCTTTTGGTGAGGTGGGGGTCACGTTGGAGGATTACGGCATGATTTCTGGTCTGCCGTGTGGGACCGAGGTGGTGGAGTGGCCGGAGACTGCCATGAGAGTAGACTCGGCCGAGGCGAGGAGGTTGATCGGCTGGAACTTGGCGCCGAAGGCTGCTGCGGTGCCTGGGTTGGTGCCTAGTTCTTACGTTCGGGACTACTTTGCGGGGAAGACCCCGATGTCGGTGGTGATCGAGGGGAGGGAGACGGCTCCTCCTCCCTGCACTGTAGAGAAGAGAGTCCGTTTGTGGCTCTGGTGGTTCTTGTCTTCGATCTACCTCGGAGACAAGGGGGAGAGGCTGTCGACGAAGCTCCTTCCCTTTCTTTCTGACCTGAGCTCCCTAGGCCATTGGGACTGGGTCACTGCTGGTTTTGCTGTCCTCATTCGCTTCATGAGGGCCATGGTTCGTCCGGAGTTGATGGAGAAGGGGACTTCTCCTGCTGCTGTTGGCCCTGGACTGTTGTTGGAGGTATGAACTTTCATCTTATTTTATGAAAGATCGTTTCCTTTTCTTGTCAAATCACGAAAGATCGTTTTTGATTATCTTGCTTTACAGGCGTGGGTGTACTCCTACTTTCCGCGCCTCGCGCCCAAGAGGACGGAGCCGGTGGAGAAGGCCTATCCCGTTGTGAGAGATTGGGTGATGTGCCGTACGAGGAGTCGGCGTTCCTTCCATGTCGTCTGTCGACGGGAGGTGAACACTCTTCAGTTGGACGGCGTGAGTACTTCACCTTGCATTGTTTGTCTCTCTTCTTTATTTTTAGCACTGATCATAAGGATGACCCATCGTTTTCTTTTCTAGTGGGTGCCCAGGCCTTGGGCGGACTACACTGGCGCTCCTCCCTTCGTGGCTGAGGTCCTTTGACCTAGGAGCTCGAGCCGGTTGCTGCTGAGGACGTCGATGGGTCGTGTGTGGTACTTGGGCGAGCATTTAGCTCGTCAGTGCTCTCGGGATATCTCGACGGTTCCCATCGATCCTCCTAGGACGATGTTCAGGGAGCCTTCTGAGGTTGAGAGGGAGGCTGACCTGGCTGGTGTTGGTGGTGACGCCCTCCTTCTTCCGGGCGAGGACTACTCGGCGTTCCTCTACGGGAGGTTGGCGTACTGGCCGTCGTGGTGAGTATTTACTCTCCTTTTGATTATTTTGAAAACATGATGAATGATCATCGGTTTAAAAGAAATCTTTTGACTTTACAGGAGGCCGAGGCGGCGGGCATCGAGCCCCTAGAGTACCCCGAGACCCTTGAGTACACTGACGCGACCAGGAGGACGAAGATCTCCGAGCTGCGTGACTTTGACGTGGCGGTGAGGGATGCTAGTTTGGACGAGTGGCAGCATCTGATTCGGAGGGTGAGTCTCCTAACTTGTATAATTTTGTGTAAGAACACATTTGCTTGAGTTTGTCCAATCGTTCAAGAATCTCTTCTTTTGAAATGCAGGTCGCGCCATCCCGGTTCGTGGCTTTGTGGAGGGTAGCCAACCGGCTGCGGGCTACTGCCGTCAAGGCACTTGCTGGCGGCCGAGGACGTCAGGTATGAACCTTCCGTTTACTTCATTTTCGAATTTATTAACTTTCCTTATGTTTGAAATGATTGACATGAGCCAATTCTTGTTGTTTGCAGAGGGAGCGTAAGCTGGAGCGAGAGCTTGCCCAGTCCCGGGAGGAGACAGCTCGCCTGCTGAGGGAGCTCGAGGTTCATGACGCCGAGGTTGCTGCTCTCGAGGCGAGAGTTGCTGAGCTAGACGGCGGCCAGCAGTAGCTTGATTGTTGCTTTTTTGTTTTTTGGCTGTACTTTGTACATTTTGTACATTTTTAGGACCCACATTTTGGACATTCAGACTTTGTTTTGGGGCTCGAGCCCCCAGTTTGGCGTACATATCCCCTTTTGATTGTATATATGATGACCTGAGTGCCTTTGCTGCTGGGTTGCTGTATTTGTACCTGCACGTTAGCTTTGAACAGGTTTGGTAGATGACGGTTTGCGCCGTCATGCTGCCGAAATTTACACAGAAATCACATAGAACATACATTTGTACACATGGCCTAAATTTGCGCAAAACAAAGACTCGAAAATGCAAAAATTTGCCGGAAATGACCAGACGGTAGGGAGGACTATCCCCTAAAAAAAGGAAAAAAAGAAACATATAAGTCTGAAATGTAATGTGGAGGGAGAGTGAAATGATTCCCCAAAAAAGAAAAGTAAAAAGAAATGTATAAGTTTGGAAAAAAAAAAATTGAATAAATTAAATTAAATTGGTGAGATGATTCCCCAAAAAAGAAAAATAAAAAGAAATGTATAAGTTTGCTAAAATGACGAAAATGTCGATATCGCCTCGAAATGCGTGCCCGTGAAATTAGGAAACACGAAATATGGCAACTTGACGTATTTACCAAAATAATAACCCGTATGAATAGGAAATTATTCGTTGAGGAATTAAGGAAAGATCCAACACGGAAAATCACAGAAAGAAGGCTGAGGAAGAGGCGTAGCAAGAGCTGCGTCCCTTCGAAGAGGCGCAGCAGATGCTGCGCCTGTTCCCCAGTGCATCCGTCCTGACGGATTTTAGGAAACATCTTTTAGTATAAATAGAGACGTCGAGGGAGGTTTTATTCACATAATTCTTCCTTCTTTTCTTCGTCTTATTACATAAAGCTCTCAAAATAAGCATACATCATGAATATTCTCGAAATTCGTCTAAAAGAGTGACAAATGAGTTCTCTAATGTGGAGAAACACGACATGGGTGCTTATAACTTTGGATCACTCTTGAGTTTGAAGTTGATCAAGGTAGTCAAACCATTCCTAGATGCTTGTCTTGATTATTGGGACCCGAATTATCACGTATTTGCCTTCCCAAGAGGCGACATTTGCCCATTTCCCGAAGAAATTGCCGCGATTGGTGTTTGGGACCCGGAACATTTGCCTGCTATTCCTTCTACTTCTCAAGGATATAAGAACAAGTTTAGGGACTTTCTTGGGTTGGCAAGAGCTGATGTGGACCGTCTTGTGACTTCTAAAGGAGTGCGAATGTTGGACTTCATCGATCGATTCATCAATAAGGCAGATCCCACTATCTCTTATGCTGCGAGGCGTAGGGCATTCGGGTTTTGCCTATTACATGTATATGTCCTTCAAGGGCATGTTGATGAGGATTTGAGAGGCGACCCTCGTTATTTGAGCTTGATTGAGCAAATGGAGTGCGCGAGCCCACTTTGCTGTGTTTAGGAGAGATCCTATTGGGTTTAGATAACAGGAAAGCCAATCGTGACCTCCCTTATCTGGGGAGTCCCATTATTTTGCAGGTAAAAGAATTTTTTTTTTCTTTTGTTTTTTTTTTGTTTTTTTTTTTTTCATTTGTTTTTTTTTTGTTTTTTTGTTTTGTGTGTGTTTCTAATACCTGCTTTTGTTAGGTCTGGCTTATGGAGCGTCTTCGATTAATCGAGCCCCCAGTTAATGTTCCTGCTTATCATGCTCGCTCAATTGCAATGAGGACCAGGCTCTACATGGTAGACTTCACTCGAGTCTACAACTACTGGGAAAACAAATTGAAGAGTGATGACGGCCCCTTAATTAGATAGATCGTACCATGGTGGCATCTCAAATCTGTCACTGGAGTATCTTCCTTGGATCCTACCCGATCTGTTCGCATTCCCAGCTTGGAGTTTATGATATGCATCTTCCCGGAGAGGTTGATGAGGCAGGTTGGGTTGAAGCAGATGATCCCGAAGCTTGACACGATCCCGCAGACTGCCGTGGCGCTTACTACTGAGAGTCGAAGAGAATGGGCCATCAAATGGGCTCAAAGGAATATTTGGTTCTTGAACTCTTCTGTTAGTGCTCTATGGGTGTCAGATTCCTATCTGCGGTGGAGGAAAGCTACTACTCCGGAGGAGCGCGAGAGACTGAGGAAACGCGAACCTGTTGACTACAAGGTTCGTGAGGTAGAAAAGGAGAAAGAGAAGCATCTGACCGAGGGAGAGGAAGAAGCCGGGTTTCGAGTTGTTCATCCTTCGAAGAAACCAAAGACTTCTCCTGCCGTCGAGATGGTGGTTGACAAGAATGGCAAGGCTAGACCGCGAGAGAGACCGTTGGTGATTAGGTCGGAAGTGGCGCAAGAGCGTCCGGCTCGAGGTCGGGACAAGAAATATGATAAAAATGACAAAGGTAAAGGGAAAATGGAAGAATAGCCTAAGTCTTTATTATTATTTATTATTATTATTATTATTGTAAGAAGAAGTTGGGGTTTTTAGAATCCTAGCCATTATTTTTATTATGTAACGCACTATTATTATTATTATTAGAAATGAAATAAAAAAGTTTAATTGGTTATGAAACCGTCGTGATTTTCCTTTTATTATTCTTGTCGAATTTCAAATGCAATTGCAAATGTCCTTCTATTTAGATTTAAAATAATTAATGGGTTGTATCCTGTGAAGGATTGCCTACGTATTCATTTAAAAAAAAATGAAATCAAACCCTTGCGCATAGTTCAAATAAATGTAAAAGAATAATTGTTCTAAGCAAGAGCTTGTAATGAACTTAGAAAATTAGCATGAGCTTTAATTACTCCTAAAATGCGTTCCAGTTTATTTGATGATATGAGGATGACAAATTGTCAAAATGCAAGAGCAAGATGACATTAGCTTAATTCAGCTTGGCCAGGGGCCGTTTATTTCGTGCCGCAAGAGCGATACGTGAGGTTACGCGAGGCGCGTTTTTGCTCCTATTCTAGGCATAGTAACGTTTCAGTTGGTCGAGGTTTGTTGGGTTGGCAAATTCGTTCCCATCTAGGTCTGTGATCCTCACCGCACCCCCTGGAAGTATGGACTTGACCAGAAATGGCCCGGCCCAATTGGGTTTGAACTTCCCTCGTGGATCGACAGGTAAAAGTGCTCTAATTGATTTGAGGACCAAGTCTCCTTCTTTTATATTCCTTGACTTAACCCTTTTGTTGAAGGCTCGTTTGATACGTACTTGGTATGTTTGCACATTATGTAATGCACGCAATCTTCATTCATCCAGGAGGATGAGTTCTTCATATCTATCCCTCTTCCACTCGGCTTCTGGGATTTGACTTTCGAGTAAAATACGCAAGGATGGTACTTCTAGCTTGACTGGTTGTACAACTTCCATTCCGTAGGTCAAATAGAAAGGGGTGGCCCAGTGGGCGTCCTAACAGATGTATGGTATCCCCATAAAGCAAAGGGTATCTTACTTGGCCAATCTCTATAGTTGTAAATCATTTTCTTGAGAATCGTGACAACGTTTTTGTTTGCCGCCTCTACCGCGCCATTGGTTTGTGGTCTATTGATGTGGGTGTGATGTCGTCGGGTCACATCCAATCAAACACATTTATAATACTCAACAAACTACTAGTTAGCGGTAAGTCGAGGTCGATCCATGGGACGGTGTGCTTTGGGTTCTAAGTCTATCTATCTCAATTTATGCTAGTGTCACAATTGATGGGGTTTGTAGTTGTATTCTAAACTAATGAAAGTAACAAAGTAAAGCAAACAATGAACTAAGAAATGTAAATAAATGACTAAAAGCACTAGGATGTCATGGGGTTATAGGGGATTCATGGTGTTGACCATACAAACATGTTTACAAAGTTGCAAGCAATTAATGTTGTGGAGGAACCGAGTTGGTTTATGTCTTACGGTTCATAGGAAGAGTTGGGTCCCGGAGCCGAATCGATTAGATTGTACAACACCTACAAGTCGACTTACTTGCCTCCTATTCAACTTCTATGCATGGTCTAACAAGACTTGAGTTGGTTTATATCTTACAAGTCTTGTTGAGTAGATAAGAGATGGGTAAAAATGCAAGGATTCATAGGCTTAGCATTTCATCAAACATAACATTTGCATAAAGTTGACATCACAACAAGCAAGCAATTTAATTATGAAAACATATTAGATTAAGCATGATTAATCCCATGTTGGTTTCCCCTAATTACCCACTAATCCTAGTTAAGATACTACTCACTTATTATCATGGTAAACATGTCATTAATGGTGTCAATCATCACAACAAGTGTAAACATGATAAGAGAATGAGGAAATAAACAATAAAGAGTAAAGGGTAAAAGAATTATACCAACTTAAGATGATCCAAATAATAAAGCAAAGAATAATAGAAGAAACTTGATTAATTGATGAAGAGTTGTCAATTCTCCAATAATAACCCAATAATCTTCAATTACCCAATAATAAACTTGAATAATAAACTTGAACAATAATTAAAGAAAGATTAATGTGTAATTTGTGGAAAGATTAAAGAGTAATCTATTCTAATCTACTCCTAATCTAATCTAAGATGAATTTCTAATATGGAAGCTTGATGGTTTGATTATTACAAATGTGGTATATATAGTAGAGATTAGGTGCATGAATTAGGGTTAACTAAGGGTTTAAATGACGATTAAGTCCCTTGTTGAGGAGACTCCGGTCTCTTTAGGGAGACTCCGGTCTCTAGGGAGACTCCGGTCTCTAGAAAAAGATGTGCATCCTTCCTTGAAACTTGTAGAAGACGAAATGGGACTGTCTGGGAATCTTGGCGTCTTTAGCACGGGACGGGCGGATTTGGCAGCTTCTGGACGGGCGTCCAGAAGGGAAAGACGGGCGTCTTTGGGTGGTTTTGCCCGGGCGTCTTCTGGAGAAGCCGCTCGGACAAAAAGAGGGGAAGACGAGCGGATTTAAGGGGTGGACGAGCGGATTCCTTCAGGGGACGAGCGTCTTCAGTCTCCGGATGCGCGGATTGGCGAACAGCTTCTTTGTTTGAGCTCGGATTGTAAAACGGACGTCATTTTCTCATCCGGACTCCTATTGGAGTGATTCAAATGCCTAGATCACTTGATTTTTCGATGCCGTTCCATCTAGCATACTTTCAAAGCCAAAGGAGCAACTCTTGGTTTGGGTTTCGAGCGATTTCTTCTTGTAATGCCTTCCCTCTCGTCATTCTTACTTTTAACCCTATGAGCCTTCTATATACTCTTTATTCCTACATACTTGGCCATCATTCTTGCCTCCTCTTCATACTAGTCCATCCAATATCATCAAAAAGCTTCCAAACATGCACGAAAGACGGGAATTTCCGCCTTATTATCTTCTTTCCTACAAAACATACGAAATGCACTAGGAAAGCAAAATAGAAAGCATTTGACGTATAAAATGGCTATGGAATGTTATAATAGTATGCAAAATAGGCTCAATTAGGAGACTAAATGTGCGCAAATAATGTTCACATCAAATATCCCCAAACCGAACCTTTACTCGTCCCGAGTAAAGAGGTGACAAAAACTAGACCTTTATTTAAACTAACCTACTATTATAGCCGATATGAGACAATTAGCGGGTCTCACTCCGCCCCTTCAACTCACAACAAGACAACCATGAGGTAGGATGCCTTCTTGCAAGGCAAGGTGGGTCTTGCCAAAATGGCGACACATCCAAACATTAAGCACACAAAATCAAGTAATGGATGCATCTACAAAAGAATAGCCACTTTCCTCATCTAAGTGGCGGAAATTATCTACAAGGGAAGCAATTCAAGGGTACACACTCCTTCATAGATGCAATTTCTTCAAACTACTAAACCTTGAAGGATACCAATAAATCACCTCCAAATTGTGTCAAGCTAGGGTACCTTTGTCCTCAATCGTTAAATGATTTTGTCAAGAATAGACTCCCTATGGTATTAGAAACACTGGAGGATCGCGGAATTCCCCCTCTTGCCTAGACAAGAAGAAGGGTCGTCCCCTCTCTACCATGCACAAAAGTGGATACGATGGATAAAGGGATCAATAGTATTTGAGTTTCATTTGGGAGTTTGCTTTTGTTGTTGTTTTTCCCCCAAATTTCTTGTGGCATATGACATTTGAGAACACTTTCTTGCCATTTCTTTTGATTCTTGGCATTTCAATACTTGACAATTTTCAACTTTTGCATTTTTCTTTTGAACATTTTCAAAGTCACCCCATATGTAGTAAGGGTGCCTTATATTTGAAGCATAGGAGTTTTCATTTTTGTTACTCCTCTTTTCTTTTGATGCATTTTACAAACTTTCTTTTACTTTTCATTTCATTGAACTCAAATTTTTGAACAATTTCTTTTTGTGCCCATTCCCTTTGATGACAAAATGTATGGTAGAACATGGATGAATGATGGTTGCATGGTTTCAAGGGTCACCTTGGAATAAACGGTAGCCAAGGAGTTATCACACCACAAGGTACTCTTGACTAGGCCTTAATCCATGGGTCAAAGGATACTAGCATGACACATCCTAGGGTGTTTTACAAGTATTCTAACAAGCAAAGTCTTAAGAAGAAAAAGCATCTACTAGGGCTTATATACACTTGTCAAACCTCCCAAGTAGACGGTTTCGCAAAATTTTTCTAATATGCAACTACATGCCATGATGCAACCAGCATATAAACATCCTAATGCAAATGATTCTACCAACTAATATGACATATAAACTGATGCGTGTCTTTTATATGATGTTTTACATCCCATTTTACACGCATTTCAGAGCTCATTCATGTAGTTTATGCTACATTTCTCCCTATTTCCGTCTACTTCCGTATTTTTGTACATTATTGCAGAAATGTGAAGAATCCAGCGGAAATCGAGCTAAATCCATCCCCGAGTATCCTACATTACATTTGGCGTGAAGTATTCGCTTAAGGAACGAGCTTGGTGCGCAATTCAAGGCCCAAAAGACAAATCCACGAGATTATAGAAGTCAAGTAGCAGCTCAAGCAGTGGATCGACCACTACCATCAGTCGATCGACCAACCTGCGGGTTCCAGAAGCTACTGTATACTGAAGATCAGTCGATCGACCACCATGCTCAGTCGATCGACCAAGCGGCTATCCCAGACGAGAATTAAAAGACCGAGGAAGCGCAAGCCCATTGAGTTTAGGTTTTGGAAATAAAAGTTACGTATGTTTGCTATATAACGTAACCTAGAACATCAGAATAATCATTCAGTTTTTATCTGATTTTTATCTAGGTTTTACACAGTAACCTTAAGTTTTATTAGGGTTTGGAATATTGTTTAGCATTGGAACTTTCGTTCTTATTCTTAATCTTTCCTCTGAGATCTCGGTATTTTTCGGCCCTATTTAAGGAAGATTTGTCTATTTCTGATATTGCAGGAGCTGGTTTGGGGAAGGAAGAACAGCAAGTTGCTCCAGCTGCGAAGAAGCCAATCGTCTCACGAGGAGGTCTTGGTTGCCTTAGCTATGCCACTGATGAGGAAGTTGATGACGAACCGGTCAAGGCACGGAAATCCGACTTGGACTTTGATGAGCAAGAAGAGGTCATTTATTGGGGAGACGACGAAAGTGTTGATCCGTTGAGCCATACGGACGTGGAAGCTAAGAAGGGTGCAGCTGCTAAGATAAGCACCGTTGAGGCTACCTCTAGTAGCCAGAAGCCGACAAAGTGGGCCATTCCGTGGCCGTTCTTGATCAACTACTAGTTGATCACATGTTTTACAAACATTTTATTCGCTTTTGTTAGACACTTTTTTATTGTTTTGTGTGCGCGAAACTTCGCATTTTCTTTTGCTTGCTTAGGATTTTTAAGTACTTTAGACTTTATTTTGGGTTTTGCGCAATTTTGGGCGCGTATTACTGTGCATTTGCAGGTTTTTTAGAGCTCATTAGCTCAGATTATTGAGCAAATACGAAGAAATAAGGAGTACGGCAGTATTTTCAGTCGATCGACTGGCTACATTGGTCGATCGACTGAGTTGCACTTTCCAGGAGCTACTGTTCCTCACACATTGGTCGATCGACTGCCATCCTTAGTCGATCGACCGAGGACGCTGCTGTACTTGTTCACGACCTCTCCCCTGCTGCGTTTGGTCGATTTGCGGACTTAAGGGAGTTTTCTACTCCTCTTTACCTTCCGTCAAATTATTTATTTCTTCTGTTTTCTTAATTGTACACATATTTACCGCTTCAAAGTTGTTTTCTCAGTCTTATGCGTGGGTTCTATTTGTCTTTCCGGCACTTATGGTAGCACTGCTGGCTACTGAAACCTCCTAGCTCACGCTGGTTTGGGGAGGTTTCCTTTTGCTGCGCTTAAAGTCTTGTGAGTTCCCGATTTTCACTTCATGTCTTACTTATTTCATTTTACGCAAATTCCCATTTCTCTTTTCTTCATTACATGATTTTGCACAATGGGGACATTGTGCGATTTGGTTTGGGGAAGGGTTTTGCGTCGCATATCATTCGCTTGCATTCACGTTTACATTTTGTTTTGCATTGTTTATTTCACTTTCATATAAATCAAAAATACCAAAAAATTGAAGAAATTTCAAAAATTTCCATAAAATGCACGTTTATTTTAGCATATAGGTCGAGTCGGAACGGTAGTATTTCAATGATGATTTTGCATTTTGCACCTGTTTTGCCTGAGCCTTGCTTGATTAACATGTTATTAGTAGAATCGTATAAATGCATACCTACGAGTTTTCGTTAATTATTTGCTGGACTTGAGACTTGACTTTGAAAATTGGCAAGCTACATCATATTTATGAGATTTAGAGCCTATAACTGGTGACATCTATGACCAGTTTATTTAGGAATGTGAGTAGTACTCCTTATGAGGCATGTCCCATAAATGTGCATAAATATGAACTTAATCTGCTTAATACCTGTATGCATTCGGTTTGCGGTTTGTTGACACATGTGGTAGAGGTTTCCTTTTCTCGTTTTACCCATAAGCTCCACACTGCCAAAAACAGCCTTTTTGTCCCATTACTACATCCTACATTTAGCCTGCCCTTGTCAAGCTAGTAGTCTGTGTTCTTGGGATTGTTACTTAGTTTTTGGTAGCATATGCTCATGTTTGAGATATTGTTGGAAAGATGAAAAATAAAAAGAAAAAGGAAAAAAAAAGAGAAGAGTTCTGTACTGTTCATGCAGTCGATCGACTGCCCCTTTTGGTCGATCGACTGAGGTTCGAGAAAAAGAGAGAGAATCAAATTCGCATAATTCAAATCCTTATCTTTTGGCGATTTTTCTCCCATGTTTTATTTTTATCTTATGGGGAGTTAGTTGATTACTTTTATACCTGGAGATTGTGAGTTTTGTGCTTGCTATAGCACCGTATCAATTGAATTATGAGCAAGAAGTTGGATGTTACCATATGGTTCCGTTTTGGTGCTAGCTTGATCACCTGTACCTCTACTTTTCCATAAATGTTTTGCCTCTTCTTACACATACCTCACATATCCATATATACCTCGGCATGTGTCATGGTCTCTTGTTGGTTGGAATGCGTATGTACGGTTGTAGAGATTGCTTTCATATTAGATTGCAGGCATGTTCTTATAGGTCGTTGTTAGGTGAGAGTCATTGCATATTTACTTCTTTCTATCTTACATTATTCACCTGTGCTTATTGAGTGATATGAGCGACCCGTGAGAGTCCGATTTGATAAAGTCTCTACAGTTGACGGTTCAGCAGTATCTAACGACTTAATAACTCGTTTGCATGATTCACATTACTAATTGATTGTTGGTTGTGTATTAAATTGGTTTAGGCTATTCAATTGCATTTCGCTCTGAGTTGAACTCGTTCCATTAGGTAATTAGATCGAGTCTAGTTCTTGCTTGGGGACAAGCAAGGGTTTGGTTTGGGGAAGTTTGATGCGTGTCTTTTATATGATGTTTTACATCCCATTTTACACGCATTTCAGAGCTCATTCATGTAGTTTATGCTACATTTCTCCCTATTTCCGTCTACTTCCGTATTTTTGTACATTATTGCAGAAATGTGAAGAATCCAGCGGAAATCGAGCTAAATCCGTCCCCGAGTATCCTACATTGCATTTGGCGTGAAGTATTCGCTTAAGGAACGAGCTTGGTGCGCAATTCAAGGCCCAAAAGACAAATCCACGAGATTATAGAAGTCAAGTAGCAGCTCAAGTAGTCGATCGACCACTGCCATCAGTCGATCGACCAACCTGCGGGTTCCAGAAGCTACTGTATACTGAAGATCAGTCGATCGACCACCATGCTCAGTCGATCGACCAAGCGGCTATCCCAGATGAGAATTAAAAGACCGAGAAAGCGCAAGCCCATTGAGTTTAGGTTTTGGAAATAAAAGTTACGTATGTTTGCTATATAACGTAACCTAGAACATCAGAATAATCATTCAGTTTTTATCCGATTTTTATCTAGGTTTTACACAGTAACCTTAAGTTTTATTAGGGTTTTGAATATTGTTTAGCATTGGAACTTTCGTTCTTATTCTTAATCTTTCCTCTGCAATCTCGGTATTTTTCGGCCCTATTTCAATTCACTTCTATTTCGTTATTAGTATAGAATTGCTAGTTAGAATCCCGAAACCGTTTTATCATTGCATGTTAATTGTTTGTCTTACCGCTTTAATTATGAATTAAGTACTTTTATGCCCTAGTTTTATTGTTGTTATCACCTTCAGCATGAGTAGCTAAATTAATTGTGCTAGGATGTAGGGGAATTATGGCGTAGGTGGCGTAGTATTAAAATTGGACTGAAATCGCGTGTCAGTCGATCGACCGCCATACTCGGTCGATCGACTGACCACGTGAGGTTACCTTTCGTTTTAATTGATTTTAATGTTGTATTTAACGAATCGAATGCATGCGACCAGTTAGATGCTTAATTTATAACTGACCCATTAGATCGAAAGATAGGGACAGTTGTTAGACCCCCAATTAAAATGACTAATTGTGCTGAGATCGAAAGATAGGTATAGTTTAGACCGTTAGTCACTTTTCAGGATGAGAGTCAGTATTAGTGATATTAGGGACTTATAGCGAGATCGAAAGATGCTATCTGTTAAGAGTGGACCGAGAGGACCTCTTGTTTCCCGCCTCACATGTGTTCGATTTAGTCCTGTTTAGTATGCTGCCGCCGAAGCTATAATGAACCGACCATCCTAGTACCCCCTTTTATATTTGATTTCATCTATTTGCTTAGTTTACTTTATTTTATTGCTCATTAGCTATAGTCCAACCCAAATCAACCCCCATAATCGTTACCTTAGACTTTTATTTGACAGCTAGAAATTACGTCTGCCTCCTTGTGGTTCGACCCTGTTACCACTAGCCTAGGTTAGTCTTAATAGGAAATTATAAATCTTATTTTTGGTACTCACAACGACGGGTATCATAAACTAAATGCAAGTCCTAAGTTCACATTGTTATACTGCATCAATCAAAATAAAGCCACATAGTCATTAACATAAAGAGGAAAAAGGAGATTGGAAAGATCATACCATGCGGTCCTCAATATCCTCATGTCTCGGATGTGGCGTAGTCAATTAATGTGAACAAGGATGAACAAACAATATATACAAGACTACACTAAAAAGGAAATGAACATGTTTTTGATTTTTTCAATTTTTCAAAATTTTATGGTTTTTTTGTTTTATGAAATTAAAAGACATATTTTTGTGATTTTTTTCAAAATTTTTCAATTTTTATCATTTTTGGAATATAAATTCCCATCCCCCACTTTATTTTGGACATTGTCCTCAATGAATATGTAGGAGTAGGAATGAAAAAGAAAGTACATGTTTTTGGATTTTTGAATAAATGCAATGATATGAATGAATGCATGCTCTAACTAAATGCAATTCTATATGACATATATAACAAATGAATGCAATCTAAACTATATTATATGATGCATGTTTTAAACTATGGTCACTTATGATCAAACCTCCCCAAACCGATTTAAACACTATTTCTAGTGTAGAAAAGAATAGGTTTGGCCATTAGTAACTATGCATGAATTCTAATCTATATGCAACTATCTACATGAATCATGTGAGATATATTACAATGCAACTATACTATATGAACTAACTAATGTAAATGCAATATGAAATATAATACAAATGCAAGCTAAATGTATATGTATATAACTAAATGCAAGTGTAAATATAATGCAAAGTTAAAGGAAAGGATATCTTACAAATGGTGGTTTGAGGGAGGACTCCACCAAAATCATTCCTTGTTGCCATGATTATTGATGTTGTTCATGTTGCTCAATGCTCTCAATAACCGGTCAAATGCTTGAGCACAATCTTCAAACAAGCATGAATACGGTTTGTTCCAATTCAATATGAAGCTTGGCCAAGGTAGCTTGCCACTTACTCTCTCATTCACCTTGCCCTTGGCACTTGAGTCTTTGTAATGCTTCAAACCGATAAGCCCATGATACTTGCCAACATAAGGTATGAAGTATGGCTTATTTTCATCCGGATATTTCCACTTACCACCTTCTCCTCTAAGTTCGGTGATGATGATGATTGCACTTTGATTTGTCAATCCTTCCAAAGTAGAAGGAGAATTCTCATAACATTGATGATCGGATACCTTAGGAGTTGAGATTGTGGGTGCCAAACCTCCACAAGCACGTTCATTTGCAATTTTGTTCTTGAGCTTCTCCACCAAGTACCCTTTATATGATGTTTTGACCTTTTGGAGAAGGTCCACCATATCATCTCCAATAATCATAGGTTCCATGGTGGGTGCGAAAAGGTTCTCAAGAAGGCATTCCTCCTCTTCATCGAAGCAATCTTCAAACTTCTCAAGGATGGGTTCCTTAAGAAAGCTAATCCCATAACTCCATTCATCATTTGAGTCCATATTTCCCTCATCATCTTCTTCCATAGATGCATCATCATCGCTTTCTCCATACGAATCATAAATAGGGGCGTCACTTCTCCTCAATAATTCTTTCTCCAACACCTTAAAATCCACATCAAAAGTCACACCCTCATATTCACAAAGGCTAAGAGTATTTGGATTACTCAACCTCATTTCTTCATCAACAAATACCACACTTTCATATTCACAAGAGCTCAATAAGATTGGCTCTTCCCACTTCTCATCAAAGGTAACTCCTTCAAACTCATATTCATGGTCAATGTCTAAAGAGTGGTGAGGGGTAGTTACTTGGGCTTCTTTTATTTGGGCAATTTGAATCTCCAACTCCTCACCTTGGGTAACAATGCCTTGAAGAACATTGTCCCTTTTTTGGCTCTCTTCTAGCATTTGTTTGAAGAAGTTTTGTTGATCTCCCATCATTTGGAGAATCACATTTTGAATGGGCTCATTTTCTTGTTGTGGGTGGGTGTGAAAGTGGTTGTATTGTGGCATTTGGAATCCATTGTAAAGTGGGTATTGGGTGGGTGGTTGTTGTGAATATTGGATGTGAGGATTTTGGTGGGAAACGTTGGGGGTAGTAGTTAGGATTTTCATTGTATGAGTTGTAAGGTAGGTTTGTGTTGACTTGCTCCTCAAACTCCCCATACCCATAGTCATACTCAAAATATCCACCACATACTCCGTATGTCAAGTCTTGGGTCATCATCATAGCCAAGAATAAGATACAACTACAAACATGGAAACTACACAAAAACGGTAAGAACAATCCTTGAGGAACAAGTTCCTCAAGGTGAAAGCAAAATCAAAATAGACAAACAAGTAAGAACTTAATCACATAGCACCATCCCCGGCAACGGCGCCATTTTGGTGGGTGATGTGATGTCGTCGGGTCACATCCAATCAAACACATTTATAATACTCAACAAACTACTAGTTAGCGGTAAGTCGAGGTCGATCCATGGGACGGTGTGCTTTGGGTTCTAAGTCTATCTATCCCAATTTATGCTAGTGTCACAATTGATGGGGTTTGTAGTTGTATTTTAAACTAATGAAAGTAACAAAGTAAAGCAAACAATGAACTAAGAAATGTAAATAAATGACTAAAAGCACTAGGATGTCATGGGGGCATAGGGGATTCATGGTGTTGACCATACAAACATGTTTACAAAGTTGCAAGCAATTAATGTTGTGGAGGAACCGAGTTGGTTTATATCTTACGGTTCATAGGAAGAGTTGGGTCCCGGAGCCGAATCGATTAGATTGTACAACACCTACAAGTCGACTTACTTTCCTCCTATTCAACTTCTATGCATGGTCTAACAAGACTTGAGTTGGTTTATATCTTACAAGTCTTGTTGAGTAGATAAGAGATGGGTAAAAATGTAAGGATTCATAGGCTTAGCATTTAATCAAACATAACATGTGCATAAAGTTGACATCACAACAAGCAAGCAAATTAATTATGAAAACATATTAGATTAAGCATGATTAATCCCATGTTGGTTTCCCCTAATTACCCACTAATCCTAGTTAAGATACTACTCACTTATTATCATGGTAAACATGTCATTAATGGTGTCAATCATCACAACAAGTGTAAACATGATAAGAGAATGAGGAAATAAACAATAAAGAGTAAAGGGTAAAAGAATTATACCAACTTAAGATGATCCAAATAATAAAGCAAAGAATAATAGAAGAAACTTGATTGATTGATGAAGAGTTGTCAATTCTCCAATAATAACCCAATAATCTTCAATTACCCAATAATAAACTTGAATAATAAACTTGAACAATAATTAAGGAAAGATTAATGTGTAATTTGTGGAAAGATTAAAGAGTAATCTATTCTAATCTACTCCTAATCTAATCTAAGAGGAATTTCTAATATGGAAGCTTGATGGTTTGATTATTACAAATGGGGTATATATAGTAGAGATTAGGTGCATGAATTAGGGTTAACTAAGGGTTTAAATGACGATTAAGTCCCTTGTTGAGGAGACTCCGGTCTCTTTAGGGAGACTCCGGTCTCTAGGGAGACTCCGGTCTCTGGAAAAAGATGTGCATCCTTCCTTGAAGCTTGTAGAAGACGAAATGGGACTGTCTGGGAATCCTGGCGTCTTTAGCACGGGATGAGCGGATTTGGCAGCTTCTGGACGGGCGTCCAGAAGGGAAAGACGGGCGTCTTTGGGTGGTTTTGCCCGGGCGTCTTCTGGAGAAGCCGCTCGGACAAAAAGAGGGGAAGACGAGCGGATTTAAGGGGTGGACGAGCGGATTCCTTCAGGGGACGAGCGTCTTCAGTCTCGGGACGCGCGGATTGGCGAACAGCTTCTTTGTTTGAGCTCGGATTGTAAAACGGACGTCATTTTCTCATCCGGACTCCTATTGGAGTGATTCAAAAGCCTAGATCACTTGATTTTTCGATGCCGTTCCATCTAGCATACTTTCAGAGCCAAAGGAGCAACTCTTGGTTTGGGTTTCGAGCGATTTCTTCTTGTAATGCCTTCCCTCTCGTCATTCTTACTTTTAACCCTATGAGCCTTCTATATACTCTTTATTCCTACATACTTGGCCATCATTCTTGCCTCCTCTTCATACTAGTCCATCCAATATCATCAAAAAGCTTCCAAACATGCACGAAAGACGGGAATTTCCGCCTTATTATCTTCTTTCCTACAAAACATACGAAATGCACTAGGAAAGCAACATAGAAAGCATTTGACGGATAAAATGGCTATGGAATGTTATAATAGTATGCAAAATAGGCTCAATTAGGGGACTAAATGTGCACAAATAATGTTCACATCATCTATATGGCGAGGAGTGGTGGTGTTTGATTTTGTACTTGGCTAGCAATTGTTCAGTCTCAGCTTGGAAATGTGATCCATTGTCACTGATGATCTCATGTGGGCAACCATATCGACAGATAATGTTGGTTTGTATGAACTTTGCCACGTTCTTGGCTGTAAGACTGGTGTAGGAAGCCGCTTCCACCCATTTGGTGAAGTAATCGATCGCTACTAGGATGAAACAATGACCTCCTGTTCCGACTGGAGTGATCTTGCCGATGATGTCAATTCCCCAAGCATAAAATGGCCAGGGAGATGTCATGGTGTAAAGCAATGAAGGAGGGACATGTTGCACATTCCCGAAGATTTGGCAATTGTGGCAATGTCTTACATACTTGATGCAATCAGATTCCATTGTGGTACAATAATACCCCAAACGTGTGATTTTCTTTGCCATCATGGGTCCACTCATGTGAGGGCCACATTCTCCATCATGGACTTCTTCCATCACTTTCCGTGCCTGTGAATGATCAAGACAACATAGGATTACACCAAGAGGTGTTCTTTTGTACAGTTCTCCTTGCATGAGAACGTATTGGGAAGCTAGTAAGCGTATAACGCGTTGTCCCCTTTTGTCCATTTCTGGTGGATAGGTGCCGTTGAGCTTGAAGTTTAGGATCGCTTGAAACCAAGGTTCCTCTGTGATTTCCTCTTCATCGGTGATTTGGTGCACATAAGCTGGCTCTGACCGTCGTTCGATGCATAAAGGCATTTCTACCATGCTATCCGGCATATTAATCAAAGATGCAAGTTTTGCAAGAGCATCTGCAAATTGATTTTCCTCTCGAGGTAGGTGTAGGTAGGTTACTTGATCGAATAATTGGGCTACTTGGTCTATTCTGGCTTGATAAGGTGCTAAGCTTTCACTTCGGATTTTGCAAGATCCCGTAATTTGGTTGATGATCAAAGATAAATCCCCATGCACTCGAAGATTCTTGATGCCTAAACCTACTGCTGCTTGCAATCCAATGAGACAAGCTTCGTATTCTGCAGCGTTATTTGTCATCTCAAAGTCGAGTTTGACAGAGATTGGTGTATGCTCGCCTTCAGGAGAAATGAGCAACACTCCTATTCCAAATCCTCTTAAGTTCGATGCCCCATCAAAATAAAGGTCCCAGGAGTCTACACCCGTTTGGAGTATATCCTCATCCGGAAACGACCAGGTGTCTATCGTTTGTGTATCGTCAATGGGATTTTCTGCGAAGAATTCGGCAACGGTGCGCCCCTTTATAATTTTAAAAGGTACATACTTGAGATCGAACTCTGAGAGCATCAAAGTCCATCTCGCTAAACGTCCATTGAGAACGGGTTTCTCGAAGAGGTATTTGACAGGATCCATTTTGGAGTATATTTTTACGGAGTAGCTAAGCATGTAATGGCGTAGTTTCTTCGTTGCCCACACAAGAGCGAGGCATGTCTTCTCGAGTGGAGTGTATTTACACTCGTACTCCAAGAACTTCTTACTAATGTAGTTGATATCTCTTTCTTCTTTTCCTACGGTTTGAGCTAGCATGGCGCCCATGGCCGTTTCAGTTACCGTGAGATATAAACCAAGAGGTTGATCTCGTTGAGGTGGCATGAGCACTGGTGGTTTGGCTAGTATTTCCTTGATTCCGTCGAAAGCCTTATGACAGTCATCATCCCACATGGTGTGATCTATTTTCTTTAACTTCTTGAAGATAGGTTCGCAGATCATGGTGAGTTTCCATATGAATCGACTTATGTACTGCACCTTGCCTAGGAATCCTCTAACTTCTTTCTCCGTTTGAGGTTGCGGCATTTCGATTAGAGCTTTGATTTTGGAAGGGTCTATTTCTATACCTCGTTGGCTAACAACGTATCCCAGGAGTTTGCCAGATGTTACTCCGAATGCGCATTTCTGAGGATTGAGCCTCATGTTGTACTTCTATAGCCTTGAGAAGAACTTGCGAAGGTTCGCGATGTGCCCCTCTCTTTCCTTGGACTTGACAATCATGTCATCTACGTATACCTCAACTTCTTTATGCATCATGTCATGTAAGAGCGTAGTTGCGGTGCGTTGGTATGTAGCTCCGGCGTTGATTAACCCAAACGGCATAACCGTGTAGCAATAGGTTCCCCATTGAGCGACAAAGGCGGTCTTATGCATATCTTCCATGGCCATCTTGATCTGGTTATATCCTGCGTATCCATCCATGAAGGATTGTAACGCGTGATCTGCGGTATTGTCCACCAATATGTCGATATGTGGTAAAGGAAAGTCATCCTTGGGACTCGCTTTGTTTATGTCTCTAAAATCAACACAAACGCGGATTCTCCCATCCTTTTTGGGTACGGGTACTATGTTAGCTACCCAGTCTGAGTACTCGGAAACTTTAATGAACCCGGCTTTGAACTGTTTATTGACTTCTTCTTTGATTTTGAGAGCCCATTCTGTCCTCATTCGACGAAGCTTCTGTTTCACGGGTTTGAAACCCGGTTTGATTGGGATTCTATGCTCTGTAATATCCCTGTCGATCCCTGTCGATCCCTGGCATGTATTTGTAGGACCAAGCAAAAACGTCTTTGAACTCGTGCAGGAGGTCTATGAAGTTGGCCCTTTCAGTAGGGCTCAAGGTCGTCCCTATCCTAAGTTCTTGGGGTTCTAGTTCAGTTCCTACGTTGATGGGTTCAGTATTTTCTATCACTGGTCCCCCTTCCCCCTCTTGTAGTATTTCTTTGGCTATGTAGGGAGGTATTTCGATTGAGTCTGGGTCTGGGTCATCCTCATTATCATCGTAAACAGAATTGCATTCAAGATAACACGAAGAGTAAGCAGAACCTGATTTATTCATATTAAAATTTGAGAAAAGTTGGAACAAAGAAGCCATCTTATCTGTAGTCAGTGGCGGCAAAGGGACAGCCGTTGGGACATTTCCCGAACTACTGTTACTACTTGACACTAAGCTAGGAGAAACAAGGGCAGTGGGAATGACGATAGGAGGAGACTCTCTAGGAACTTCTCTAGACTCTAACTCTGACTCCGACTCTGACGCTGACTCGAATTCATCGTCTTCTGGTTCTCCTTTGAACATCTCTCCTTCTCCAGTGGTGAGCTTGAAGAGTCTTCCTTGATTGTTTGTCCATTTGATCGACTTTCTCCATCCTTTCTGCTGATTGGTGTTGGTTTCTGTGTCCAGTGTGGCAATGATCTCATCTATGATGCTTTCGGCGCTCTTGATTAAGGGAGGATCTTAGAGGTAGACATCTTCCTCGTTAGCCGTCCATATCCCATTGATCACCTCTTCTTTTGGGGAGATAAGATGTGAGAAATCCAAGGTAGATTCATCACTTGTAATCATCAAAACTCCAAGAGGATTCTGAATGTTGTTAGGCTTACCTCCAGGCGGTATTGGTAGGCGACCGTCTTCAATCATGTCTTGAAGTACATTTTTCAGTTTGTAGCATTTCTCTGTATCATGTCCCTTACCTCTATGGTATTCGCAGTACGAATTCTCATCCCAGAACTTGGATTTCTTTTCTGGTACGGGTGTAGGGCCTATGGGTTGAAGTTTACCCAGTTTCATCAACCTTTTTAGAGCGTTGGAATACGTATCCCCTATATTTTTGAATTTCCTTGGTGGGGTACTCTTATTAGATGGCTCGAGAAGGTTAACCTCATCGGTTTTGCTAGTAGAGCCGTAAGAACGACTTGTTGAGCCTTGATATCCACGACCTACCGTTTTGGACAAAAGCCCTTTACGGATGTCATCTTTGATCCTCGTTCCTAGTACGGTTAAGTCTTTGAAGGTTTTAATGTTTTGGTACCTCAAATGATTTGCATAGATGGGCTTTAGGTTGTCCACGAATTTCTCTACGAGGGTAGCTTCATCTGGACGTTCAACAAGTTGAGTACTAGTCTTCCTCCACCTACTTAGGAAGTCGGTGAAACCTTCTTTGTCATTTTGGGTAAGAACCTCTAAAGTGCGCATGTTGACTTGGATTTCAGCATTATCCGCGTATTGTTTGGCAAACTCAATTGCGGCATCATCCCAGGTAGCGATCTTCTTATGCTCTAGAGAATAGAACCATTGTTTTGGGATGGTGTCAAGAGATGAAGGAAAGATCCTTAAGAACATCTCGGGTTTAATGCCTTTGATAGACATATAGTCCTTGAAAGCACGGATATGGTTCAAAGGGTTTTCATGCCCCTTGAATTTAGGGATATCTGTCATGTTGAAGTTGGTTGGCAACTTGAAACTTACAGCTTCATACTTGCAATTTTTTTCCCTATAAATGTCATCCCCTTTGAGATACATCAATTATTCCTCCAAGTATTGGAGTCGGTTCTCAGCTGTAGTCATACCTATGGGAGGGTTTTCGTCCCCGAAGTTATTCACAAATTCATCAGACATTTCACTTTCTCGAGGAGGCATCCTCGTTTCCACGGCATATATTCGGCGCTCGATTGTGTCAAGGCGATCGTATACTTGGTCTTGAGTGACTTGGAGACGAGCTAGCACAGCTAGGATTTGATCATTACCATTCTGGAGTTGGTTGAAGTTCACGTCGCTTGTTTCAGGCATCTTGGAAACTGGATAAGAGATCGACGACGAATCAAAACACGATCGACCATTCTAGCACACTTACTTGAAAATGTTTTGACTTGTGAAGTGGGAGTGTGCCACTTGTGTCAAGTGAGTTTTTAGGAAATGACGAAGTTTGAAAATGTTGGTCCTAGTCAACTTTAGTGTAGTTGTAGGAGTGGACTCGAAGTGAGGTTTTGAAATGGGTTTTAAGGCCCGAATTTTGACTCGACAATTGGACAGAGTTTCGAGTGGTTTTGCGCTAATGTTAGGCCTAAGTTTCGAAATTTTTACATTTTAAAGAAGGATTTTGATTTTACAAAAATCGTCATGGTTTTGTTTAGAAATGGTGATCACATATGGTACAAACATTATACAAGCATTATAACGGGATGCTGAGTGAATTTAAAAGGGTTTTGGTTTAAAGGGTGGGTTGCCATACCGAACAATCAAACCCGAAGTCTGTGGAGAGGCTCGTACCAAACAAGAGTAAGGCCGATTCCTAGTCCATTTCCTCAAGTAGTGAAAGTCCTTGATACAAACAAGAGTACGTACCATGGTATGGATGATGTCAATCGCTATCCATCCTTAGGCCTAAATAAGAATTAGGACCGTTTAGACGGGACGATTGGTCGAATAGGTTGGGTTGGGCCTAAGAAGGCCGAATGAAACGATCTAGGAAGACCGAGTTATGAAAACCGACAATTGTCTTGTACAAACAATTCCCTAACCTTGTTCAAGTTTCACCATTGGCAACACGTAAGTGTATCTTTCCCCAGCGGAGTCGCCAAACAGCGGACGCGGGCCCACGGGGGCGCTTGGGAACAAGCGTTTGCATTTGTGGAGTCGCCACCAATTTATTGTGGAAAATTGGAAACCGTTCGAATACCTCGTGTCATGTCAAGACACAAAGTAGTGACATGAACACCAAGAACTCGTTACCCTTAGCATTCTAAGTCTAGAATGACTCTCGTGGATGCCAATGAACACGGATGTTCACAGAGATCTAGAGTAAGGGGTGAGGGTACGTATTAGGAAGCTCTTTTGATCGAACACCTAATCCCGCCCACCTCGATAGCGGCCTCTACTAATGATTAGGGAAGATTGTCTATACTCGATATATTGTCAGTTATATGCATGCAATGCAACATCCAACGTTTTAATCCCAACATGTGAGAATTAGACTAAGTCGGTTAACACGTAATTTAACATACAATTAATGTCGAGGTAAGAATTTAGATTGATTACATGTGAAAACATACAAGCAATACAATAAAAGAAATACAATAATAAAAAATTACAATAAAGAAAATTACAATAATTACATTGGATTAATTGATTTATGTCGAAAATACATTTAAAATGGATAATTTGAGAAAGAATAAATAAATGAATAAACGAACGGAAATAGGGATGATAATAAGATTAATAGTAAATTAAATACGTAAACTAGACCAGGTCAAGGCAGAAACGGGAATTCAGGGACATAAATCAACCGGGAAGAGGCGCAGCAGAGCTGCGTCCTTTGGAAGAGGCGCAGCAGACGCTGCGTCTGTTCCTGGGTTGAGTTCTGGCTGTGAAGCCGGAACCGCATCTCGTTAATATTCGTAGGTGAATTTAATGGTCGATTAATATTATTTGACTCGGATGAAAGTGACTAACATATTATTTACATGTGATTGAGGTCATAAAAACGATAGAACACGGCTAAAATTAATCAATACGAGTTAATTACAAGATTAATAGGATTAATAATGGATTAAAACGAACTAAGACAAATTAATTAGGTTAGACAAGTTGTTAATGACGAATTAATGATGGTGACGATAAACAAAAGATGAAAATATATCAAAGATGAATTCCAGAGACTCAATATAGGTAAATCGAATCTCTAAAAACCGGATTGACTTTAATGACGAAAACCCGCAAATATTGGATTATAAGGGATTTAAGTCGGGATTTAATGACGAATTCAATATTAATGATGATGAATAATATGTTAAATTACTATGTTTAAATCGTTATATCAAAGAATCGAAGAACAAACGAAGGAAAATAAAAGAAACGAATTGACAAAAGACGAAGGAAGAAGAAAGGAAGCAGGAACTGCGGCAGCCTCACGAAGAGGCGCAACAGGTGCTGCGTCCCTTCGAAGAGGCGCAGTAGTTGCTGCGTCCTTTCTCGACGGTTATCTTCTGATAATCCGTAAAAAGGTTTTAGAATAAGGTTTTACAAATCGGTTTTAAGCATACTTTCGACATAAACCTTACATTATGATTACAATATATAAAGAACAATACATAAAGTAGGATTTACACCCTAAGACTTACATGTTTGACGAAACGAGATGAACTAAGTTAACGTTTAGTGATGCTCGGCTCGAATGTACGACGAAAGTGCCCTCTAAGAGGAGAACGAACAAGATTGATTAATGTTGATTGATGTGGGGTTGGTCAAATTGGTCGGTCATGCAAGACGAGGCTGGTACTCAGAAAGATCCGAGCTTACGTGGTCGAATATTCAAGCATGTAGACGCCAAAAAGTAAGAACGTGGTCTAGAATGCAAAGGGAGAAGAGAAGGGCGGACACTCGCGTGAGAAATATGTGAGAGCGAAGGTCTCTATTTATACTAATCACGCGGAGGAAATAGGGTTTTTCGGAGAAACTTTGGAAGTGAATCTCGAAAAGATATGAAAAGATACGAAAAATATGCAGAAAAGGACTTGGGAAGAGGCGCAGCAGGCACTGCGTCTCTTGGAAGAGGCGCAGCACTTGCTGCGTCCTTTCCCAAGTGGTTCCCTCCTGCGGAAGAAAGATTTCCGTGTTTTGACTATGGAATAACGGATTAATCTTGTTTTCCTTAATATTTTGTTTGAATATTACGGGAAATTCTTTACCAAAGATTAAAAGATTGGAAAATATGGAATAGAAATATCCGGAACATTCCAGAACATTCTGACTCGGTTTTTGAAAATGAAGACGGTTTTTTGACCCGGACTCCAAATGTAGTCTAATTACTGCCAAAACAACCGTATCGGCACGTAGATGACAGTTAAGAGGTAGTACAAGTGTTTGAGCGATCACTTGACGATAAAATTACGAACTGTCATAAATCGTTCCGCGTACCAAACATGCGGCCCAATCATCACCGGGTGGTTTGCGGGAGGTGCAGAAATGAGGTATCTACAGTAATTAGAGTACATTTGGAGTCCGGGTCAAAAACCGTCTTCATTTTCTAATAACCGTTTAAAATGCCGAGTCAGAATGTTCTGGAATGTTCCGGATATTTCTATTCCATATTTTCAATTTTTTAATCTTTTGGTAAATTATATCCCGGAATTATATTTTAAATAATAAGGAAATTAAGATCAACCGCAATTCCATAATAGAAACGCGAAAAATCTTTCTTCCGCAAGAGGAAACCCTTGGGGAAAGGACGCAGCACCTGCTGCGCCTCCTCCAAGAGCCGCAGTGGTTGCTGCGCCTCTTCCCCAGCTCCTTTCTGCGTATTTTAAGATCTTTTCGAGATTTACTTCCAAAGTTTTACCGAAACCCTATTTCCTTCATGTGATTTGTATAAATAGAGACCTTCGGTCCTCATATTTCTCACGCAAGTGTCCGCCCTTCTCTTCTCCCTTTGCATTCTAAGACCACGCTCTTGCTTTTTGGCGTCTACGTGCTTGAACTTTCGACCACGTAAACTCGGATCCTTCTGAGTACCAGCCTCGTTTTGCATGACCGACCAATTTGACCAACTCCACATCAATTAACTTAATCAACATTGTTTAATTTCCTCTTAGAGGGCACTTTCGTCGTACATTCGAGTCGAGCATCACTAAACGTTAACTTAGTTAATCTCGTTTCGTCAAACATGTAAGTCTGAGGGTGTAAATCCCACCTTTTATTATTTTTTTTTTTATTTTTGTAATCATTATTGTAAGGTTTACGTCGAAAATATATTCAAAACCGATTTACAAAACCTTTATTCAAACCTTTTTACAGATTAACGGGAGACAGATGTCGAGAAGGAACGCAACAACTGCTGCGCCTCTTCGAAGGGACGCAGTACCTGCTGCGCCTCTTCCTGAGCCTGCCGCAGTTCCTGCTTTCCTTCTTCTTCCTTCGTCTTCTGTTTATTTGGTTTTTTTGTTTTTGCTTCGTCTTTGTTTGTTCTTATTTCATTGACATGATAATTTTAGCATATAATTCATTAGTAATTTATCACGTTTTAATTCCCGACTTAAATTCCAAGTAATTCATATTTGCGGGTTTTTGTCATTAAAATCAATCCGGGTTTTAGAGATTCGATTCATCAATATCAAGTCTCTGAAATTCATCTTTTGTATATTTTTCGTCTGTTTATCGTCATCATCATCAATAGTTTAGCATTAATAACCTAATTAATTTATTTTGATAAGTTTAATTTATAATTAACCTTGTAATTAATTTGTTCTAATTAGTTTTGTCTCATGTTTTATTGTTTTTATGACCAATTTGCATGTAAATAATCCGTTAAACCACTTCTATCCGAGTCAAATATTATTAATCGAGCATTAAATTACCAATGAATATTAACGATATGCAATTCTGGCTTCACAGCCAGAATTCACCTCAGGAACAGACGCAGTGAGCACTGCGCCACTTCCAAAGGACGCAGCTCTGCTGCGCCTGTTCCGGGTTGAGTTCTGCCTCTGAACTTCCGTTTCTGCTTTGACCTAATTATTAGTTTACGTATTAATTAACTATTAATCGTATTATCATTCACTAATCTGTTCGTATTTTCAACCCTAATTTATTGGTTTTCTCTTTTCTTTTCTCAAAACATCCGTTTTAAATGTATTTTCGACGTAAATCAATCACCCAATGTAATTATTGTAATTTCAATTGTTGTTTTTTTTATCGTATTCTTTATTATTTATTGTTCGTATTCCTTCACATGCAATTAACCTAAATTTCTACCTCGACATTAATGCATGTTAAACTACGTGTTCACCGACATAGTTTAATTCACATGCTAGGATTAATCTAATGGATGTTGTATTGCATGCATATAGCCGACAACATATTAAATATAGACGATTTCCCTACTCATTAGTAGAGGCCGCTATCGAGGCGGGCTGGATTAGGTGTTCGATCAGAAGTGCTTCCTAATACGTACCCTCACCCCTTACTCCAGATCTCTGTGAACATCCGTGTTCATTGGCATACACGAGAGTCATTCTAGACATAGAATGCTAAGGGTAACGAGTTCTTGGTGTCTATGTCACTACTTTGTGTCTTGACATGACGCGAATTATTCGAACGGTTTCCAATTTTCAACAATAAATTGGTGGCGACTCCACAAATGCAAACGCTTGTTCCCAAGCGAACCCCGTGGGCCCGCATCCACAGTTTGGCGACTCCGCTGGGGATTAATACACTTACGTGTTGCCAAGGGTGAAACTTGAACAAGGTTAGGGAATAGTTTGTACGAGACAGTTATTGGTTTTCATAACTCGGTCTTCCTAGATCGTTTATTCGGCCTTCCTAGGCCCAACCAAACCCATTCGACCAATCGTCCCATCTAGACGGTCCAAATTCTTATTTGGGCCTAAGGATGGATAGCGATTAACGTCAACCATACCATGGTGCTTACTCCTATTTGTATCAAGGGCTTTCACTACTCGAGGAAATGGACTAGGAATCGGCCTTACTCCTGTTTGGTACGAGCCTCTCCACAGACCCCGGTTTGATTGTTCGGTATGTCAATCTACCCTTTAAACCAAAACCCTTTTAAATGAACTCAGCATTCCGTTATAATGCCTGTATAAATGCTTGTATTATATGTGATCACCATTTTCTAAACGAAACCATGACGATTTTTGTAAAATCAAAACCTCTTTCTAAAAAAAAATGAAAATTTTTCGAAAAAGGCCAAATTTAGCGCAAAACCAGTCGAAACTCTGTCCGATTGTCGAGTCAAAATTCGGGCCTCAAAGACCATTTTAAAACCTCACTTCGAGTCCACTCCTACAACTACACTATAGTTGACTAGGACCAACATTTCTAAACTTTATCGTTTCTTCAAACCTCACTTGACACGAGTGGCACACTTCCACTTCACGAGTCAAAACTTTTCTTTAGGTAAGTGTGCTAGAATGGTCGATTGTGTTTTGATTCGTCGTCGATCTCTTATCCAGTTTCCAAGATGCCTGGAACTAGTCATGCAAGTGTCAATGGACAACCACCGAATGATAATGATCTAATCCTAGCCGCGCTAACTCGTCTCCAAGCTAGCCAAGACAAAGTGTATGATCGCCTCAACACAATCGAAGGCCGAATCGTTGCTGTAGAAACTAGGTTGCCTCCTGCAGAAAATGAAGTGCCTCATGAATTTGCGAATGATTTCGTGAATGACAACCCTCCACCTTATGTGGGAGCACAAGAAGTCAACCCTCCCGTAGGTCTGACCGAAGCTGAAAAACGACTCCAATACTTGGAGGAACAATTGATGTACCTCAAAGGGGATGATATCTATAGGGAAAACAATCGCAAGTATGAGGCCGTGAGTTCCAAATTGCCAACCAACTTCAACATGATGGATATCCCGAAATTCAAGGGGCATGAAAACCCTTTGAACCACATTCGTGATTTCAAGGATTACATGTCTATCAAAGGCATCAAACCCGAGATGTTCCTAAGGATCTTTCCTTCATCTCTTGATACCATCCCGAAGCAATGGTTCTATTCCCTAGAGCATAAGAAGATTGCCACTTGGGATGATGCCGCAATTGAGTTCGCTAAACAATATGCGGATAATGCTGAGATCCAAGTCAATATGCGCACCTTAGAGGTTCTTACCCAAAATGAGAAAGAAGGCTTCACCGACTTCCTAAGTAGGTGGAGGAAGACTAGTACCCAACTTGTCGAGCGTCCAGATGAAGCTACCCTCGTGGAAAAATTCGTGGACAACTTGAAGCCTATTTATGCAAATCATTTGAGGTACCAAAACATCAAAACCTTCAAGGACTTAAATGTACTAGGAGCAAGGATCGAAGATGACATCCGTAAAGGACTCTTGTCCAAAACGGTAGGTTGTGGATATCAAGGCTCAACAAGTCGTTCTTACGGCTCTACTAGCAAGACTGATGAGGTTAACCTTCTCGAACCATCAAAGAAGAATAAACCACAAAGTAAATTCACAAACATTGGGGATACATACTCCAACGCTCTGAAGAGATTGATGAAACAGGGTAAGCTCCAACCCATAGGGCCTACACCTAAACCAGAAAAGAAATCCAAGTCGTGGGACGAGAATTCATACTGCGAATATCATAGAGGTAAGGTACACGATACAGAAAAATGTTACAAGCTAAAAAATGTACTTCAAGACATGATTGAAGACGGTCGCCTACCAATACCGCCTGGAGGTATGCCTAACAATACTCAGAATACTCTTGGAGTTCTGATGATTACAAGTGACGAATCTACCTTAGATTGCTCACATCTTATCTCCCCAAAAAAGGAGGTAATCAACGAGATATGGACAGATAGCGAGGAATATGTCTACCTCCAGGATCTTCCCTTAATCAAAGAAGCCGAAAGCATCATAGATGAGATCATTGCCATGCTAGGCACCACAGCCAGTTCGAATCAGCAGAAAGGATGGAGAAAGTCGATCAAGTGGACGAACAACCAAGGAAGACTCTTCAAGCTCACCACTGGAGAAGGAGAGATGTTCAAAGGAGAACCAGAAGACAACGAATTCGAGTCAGAGTCAGAGTCGGAATCAGAGTCAGAGGCTAGAGAAGTCCCTAGAGAGTCTCCTCCTGTCGTCACTCCCACTCCCCTTGTTTCTCCTGGCTTAGCATCGAGTAGTAACAGTAGTTTGGGAAATGTCTCGACAGTTGTCCCTTTACCGCTACTGACTACTGAACATATGGCTTCTTTGTTTCAACTCTTTTCAAATTTTAATATGAATAAATCAGGTTCTGCTTACTCTTTGTGTTATTCTGAATGCAATTCCGTTTACGATGATAATGAGGATGACCCAGACCCAGACTCAATCGAAATACCTCCCTACATAGCTAAAGAAATACTACAAGAAGGGGAAGGGGGACCAGTTATAGAGAACACCGAGCCCATCAACGTAGGAACCGAACTAGAACCCCAAGAACTTAGGATAGGGACGACTTTGAGCTCCACTGAAAGGGCTAGTTTTATAGACCTCCTACACGAGTTCAAAGACGTTTTTGCTTGGTCCTAAAAGACATGCCAGGGATCGACAGGGATATCGCAGAGCACAGAATCCCAATCAAACCAGGTTTCAAACCCGTAAAACAAAAGCTTCGTCAAATGAGGACAGAATGGGCTCTTAAGATCAAAGAAGAAGTCGATAAGCAATTCAAAGCCGGGTTCATCAAAGTATTCGAGTACTCAGACTGCGTAGCCAACATAGTACCCGTACCCAAAAAGGATGGGAGAATCCGTGTTTGTGTTGATTTCAGAGACTTAAACAAAGCGAGTCCCAAGGATGACTTTCCTCACCACACATCGACATATTGGTGGATAATACAGCAGATCACGCGTTGTTATCCTTCATGGATGGATACGCGGGATATAATCAGATCAAGATGGCCATAGAAGACATGCACAAGACCGCCTTCGTCTATCAATGGGGCACCTATTGATACACGGTTATGCCGTTTGGGTTAATCAATGCTGGAGCGACGTATCAACGCACCGCAACTACACTACTACATGACATGATGCATAAAGAAGTGGAGGTATACGTAGACGATATGATTGTCAAGTCCAAGGATAGAGAAGGTCACATTAATGACCTTCGCAAATTCTTCTCAAGACTACGAAAGTACAACATGAGGCTCAATCCTCAGAAATGTGCATTTGGGGTAACATCCGGCAAACACCCGGGATATGTCGTTAGCAAACGAGGAATAGAAATCGACCCTTCCAAAATCAAAGCTGTAATAGAAATGCCGCAACCTCAAACAAAGAAGGAAGTTAGAGGATTCTTGGGCAAGCTGCAATACATAAGTCGATTCATATAGAAACTCACCATGATCTGTGAACCTATCTTCAAAAAGCTAAAGAAAACAGATCACACCATGTGGGATGATGACTGTCAAAAGGCGTTCGACCGAATCAAGGAGATACTAGACAAACCACCAGTGCTCATGCCACCCCAACGAGATCAACCTCTTGGTTTATATCTCACAGTAACCGAAACAGCCATGGGAGCTATGCTAGCACAAACCGTGGGAAAAGAAGAAAGAGATATCTACTACCTTAGTAAGAAGTTCTTGGAGTATGAGTGCAAGTACACACCACTCGAAAAGACGTGCCTCGCTCTTGTGTGGGCAACGAAGAAGCTACGCCATTACATGCTTAGTTATTACGTCAAAATAGACTCCAAAATGGATCCTGTCAAATACCTCTTCGAAAAACCCGTTCTCAATGGACGCCTAGCGAGATGGACTTTGATGCTCTCAGAGTTCGATCTCAAAACTGTACCTCTGAAAGTTATAAAAGGACGCGCTGTCGCCGAGTTCTTCGCAGAAAATCCCATCAATGATACACAAACAATAGACACCTGGTCGTTTCCGGATGAAGATATACTCCAAACCGATGTAGACTCCTGGGACCTTTATTTTGATGGAGCGTCGAACCTAAGAGGATTTGGAATAGGAGTGTTGCTCATTTCTCCTGAAGGTGAGCATACACCACTCTTTGTCAAACTCGACTTCGAGGTGACAAATAACGCAGCAGAATACGAGACTTGCCTCATTGGGCTACAAGTAGCAGTAGGTTTAGGCATCAAGAATCTTCGAGTAAATGGAGACTCATCCTTGATCATCAATCAAATTACGGGGTCTTGGAAAATTCGGAGTGAAAGCCTAGCACCCTATCAAGCCAGGATAGACCAAGTTGCCCAATTCTTCGATCAAGTAACTTACCTACACCTACCTCGAGAAGAGAATCAATTTGCAGATGCTCTTGCAAAACTTGCATCTTTGATTAATATGCCGGATAATATGGTAGAAATGCCTTTATGCATCGAACGACGGTCAGAACCAGGTTATGTGCACCAAATTACAGATGAAGAAGAAAACCCAGAGGAACCATGGTTTCAAGCAATTTTGAACTTCAAACTCAATGGCACGTATCCACCAGACATGGATAAGAGGGGACAACGTGCTATACGCTTACTAGCCTCCCAATACGTCCTCATGCAAGGAGAATTGTATAAAAGAACACCTCTTGGTGTAATATTGCGTTGCCTTGATCGTTCACAGGCACAGAAAGTGATGGACGAAGTCCATGATGGAGAATGTGGACCTCACATGAGTGGACCAATGATGGCAAACAAAATCACGCGTTTGGGATATTATTGGACCACAATGAAATCCAATTGCATCAAATATGTCAGACATTGCCACAACTGCCAAATCTTCGGAAATGTGCAACATGTCCCTCCCTCATTACTCTACACCATGACGTCTCCTTGGCCATTTTCTGCTTGGGGAATCGACATCATCGGAAAGATCACCCCGGCCGGAACAGGAGGTCACTGTTTCATTCTGGTGGCAATCGATTATTTTACCAAATGGGTAGAAGCGGCTTCTTACACTAGTCTCACGGCCAAGAACGTGGCAAAGTTCATTCAAACCAACATCATTTGTCGATACGGTTGTCCACATGAGATCATCAGTGACAATGGGTCACATTTCCAGGCCGAGACTGAACAATTGCTAGCCAAGTACAAAATCAAACACCACCATTCCTCACCATATAAACCACAACTAATGGTGCAGTAGGGGCAGCAAACAAAAACGTTGTCACTATCCTCAAGAAAATGATTGAAAATTAACGAGATTGGCCAAGAAAGATACCATTTGCCTTATGGGGATATCGCACATCTGTTAGAACACCCACTGGGGCCACTGCTTTCTATTTGACTTACGGCATGGAAGCCGTGCAGCCAGTTGAGCTAGAAATACCATCCTTGCGCATCCTACTCGAATGTCAAGTCCCAGAAGCCGATTGGAAGAGAGACAAATATGAAGAACTCATCCTCCTGGATGAACGAAGATTGCGTGCATTACACAACGTGCAAACATATCAGGCACGTATCAAACGAGCCTTCAACAAAAGGGTTAAGCCTAGGAACATCAAAGAGGGAGACTTAGTCCTCAAATCAGTTAGAGCTCTTTTACCTTTCGATCCACGAGGAAAGTTCAAACCCAACTGGGCCGGACCATTCCTGGTCAAGTCCATACTCCCGGGGGGTGCGGTTAGAATTACAGACCTAGATGGGAATGAATTTGCCAACCCAACTAACCTCGACCAACTGAAACGATATTATGCCTAGAATAGGAACAAAAACTGTAATACCCCGTATTTTATATAATCGATTAAACGGATATTATTATATATTAGTATTATACATTTTATATTGGTTGCATCGTAATATCGTGAATGTTATTAAGTCGGGTTTATATCGTATATGTTGAGCCGGGCTACATCACATTTTGTCTTTTTGGTCAAGAATTACCCATCTACATTTACCCAACGACCATACCCGTTTAACCCATTTGCCCTACCCGGAACATGTAACCACCATTTACCCTAAACCTAATCTAAGAGCCGCTCTCCCTCTCCCCTCTTTTCTTTTTATCATTCATAAAACCATTTCTAAACCTAGAGAAAGGGAGAGGAAGAATAATTGTCGAGCCTTTCATTTGATTGAAGATTTCTCATCGATTCCAACCTAATTCGATTTCCCTGTTTGTAAGTCGATTTCATTCCATTGTTTATACTGTTTTAAAGTGTTCGTCTTCAAAAAGTTTGAAAAGAGAGTCCTATTTATTTGATGTCTAGTTTATGCATATAAAATCTCGTAGTCAAATTCTTTATGGTTTGTCCTAGGTGATTTATTTATGAACATGTCGCTGAAAAGTCCGCGAATCTGATTTGGTTGTGGAAAATGATTTGAAACCCTAATTTTTATGTCGATTCAGTTATGAGGCTTCTTCATACATCATCTTTGTATAGTCTATATGATAATAGGACTTGGAATTACTGCAAAATAATGTTTTAAACTCGTTTTATGAATCAATACTTTATTTCAGTTGAACCTAAACTTATGATATGATAATAAAATAGTGTTGTTGTTCCTTATTGGATATGTCCATAGTTGTATTGTCATGAAATGCTATGGTGATTGTTGCAATTGTCACGATATTTGAAATATAGTTGATATAGTTACGATATAGTTACGATATTTGAAATATATTCTCGAACCGTCGAATTATAATGAGATAACCCTTTGATGATTCACATGTCATGCGTATGTTTAAATGATAGTCGTTATAGTTACGATTAATTGAGCCGCGAGTTGCCTATTTGTTCAAACCGTGCAAACCAGAGAACTTGTTCACCTTACTAATCTTTTGTCATAGATAATGTTTTACAAGTTATATGATGGTATATGTACATGTTTAAGTTGTTTATGCGATATCTTTTATTTTTTTGCTGAAAATGAATTATACTGAGTTGATGGATACAATTGAATGGTATGGTTGCTAAAATGTTAAACATATGTGTGATATGGAAGTAATTTTGTTGTTATTGTGAATCATATAACTATTAATACTCAATTGTAATTTCAGTTGTTTGACTTCTACATTATTAAGTTAATTACACATGACGCACAGTCGATGGTTCCGTAAGGAGTTTAACTGGGAATTTTATAGTTTGCCTCCGATCTAAACTAATAATCTTCTTATATTGACTATATGGTTAGACTCTTGTCTAGTTCTTATGACGTGATAAATCGTTTTAAAATTTAACATGTAATTGAGTTGGTACTTATACTTTGTGTGATCATGCAACCTGTGATAAATAGATCTATAATAAAGAGGTAAAAATTTGATTGAACACAGTTAATTTGTAGTTACTTGCTTTACTTTATGGTACGAATCGTATGCTTTAATGAGACGTCACCAGGGAATGTGTACTATCTAAAAGGTCTCCGATTAAATGCTGTAGTCGTGTTAGCCGTGTATATAACTGAGTAAAAAAGTGTGACTAGAACCCTGATGTTGAGGTAATAGTCGTTCATTAGTAAAGATAGGACTTAAATGAATAAGATGAACCTGTAAATTACGAAATATGAGTCGACACCTAAGCTTGTATTGTTTGAAGGAATTGAGTTAAGTTTATCTGATTTTGAGTTAAATGGATTCTATGGACGACTCTATAAGATTTATGTTAAGAAAGTTATTCACCGTCAAAGATGAAAGTAAAAGTTTTGAAAATGAAGTTAAATTTTGTCGTGTGAGTATAAATTCGAATGAGATTTCCAAATAGTGTCCGGTTGTATGGTTTCATGATATTTGCTAGTCTGGAGGAATGAAGCTAGAACGGAGTCACAAATGAGTGGGTTAATTTGGTCATGTTGTTCGTTCATGTAGTGAATTGGTGGGTTGTGGTCGATTCACGAATGTCAAAACGGGAAATGTAATGTGGTGATTTAAGTGAGTTATGTGTTAACATGGTATGTTGATATTAGCATAATATGTAATGAATATTTGTAAAATTGGTGTAGTTAAATACATTTAATCTTTTATGTCATTGTGTTGGGTGCAGTTTAAATATATTTAACACCAAGAACGAAATTTTATGTATGATAGTCTTGTATGTTAACTTTCCAATATCGATGTTTACTCGCTTGATTGACTCGACCAATAAGTTTGCAAAATTTGACAATCAATGTGTCATTATTCGTGAATAAATCCCAAACCCTTTGTTATGAGGATTAAAAATATTTCTAGGATGATAAGTCTTTTGAAACTGGTTGTCTTCATTTTATTGGTGATTCTGTGTCTTGACCTAAATCAGTACAGATTATGTAAAGGAAAGTCAGTCGAGCTATTAGGTTACAAATTTTCATAAATCGATTTATTAAGTTTTGACCCTAATTCTTTTCTTATGTTGATTGATTCCCTATGTTTCTAAGGTATGATATTACAATGATTAGTGAAATGAATAATTACTAATGATTTTTACTGGTAACCTTGTAAAGCATTGTTCCATTCATAATTTGATTATTCACATGAATAAATGTTACCAATATTTCTTGGAAAATATGCTGCCACGAGAATACGCCGGATAGGATTATCGTGGTATGTTACGTTAGTGATCTTGCTTAGTAACCTTGATGAAACGATGTTATTTGACATGAACCATATGTGAGCACCTAGGCATCTTGAGAGAGCTTGTATATTGATTGTCTTTAGTAGGGATTAGTAACTTGGGCGTGAGTTGTGAATCTTTTATCCTCTTTCAGTTGTTAGCAGTAGTTTGAGAACTTTTGTTATAATAATGAAGGTTACGGGGACGTAACCATGTTTAAGGAGGGTAGGATTGTAAAATCTTTATACTTTCATGTGTGATTTCTCAGTTTGGCTATATTGGTTATGCGTTGTGTGGGTTATGTTGGAGTGTTACAGGATGTGTTTCTGTTATGGTTAAACTTCGGGGACGAAGTTTATTTTAAGGAGGGTGGAATGTAATACTGCGTTTAATATTCAATTTGGTGGGTGCCTTACATACTTTTGTATATGCATTTCATAAATCGTTTGCGTTGGTTGGTAGAGAGGGTAAACTTCGGGACGAAGTTTCTTTTAAGGAGGGTAGACTGTAATACCCCGTATTTTATATAATCGATTAAACGGATATTATTATATATTAGTATTATACATTTTATATTGGTTGCATCGTAATATCGTGAATGTTATTAAGTCGGGTTTATATCGTATATGTTGAGTCGGGCTACATCACATTTTGTCTTTTGGGTCAAGAATTACCCATCTACATTTACCCAACGACCATACCCGTTTAACCCATTTGCCCTACCCGGAACATGTAACCACCATTTACCCTAAACCTAATCTAAGAGCCGCTCTCCCTCTCCCCTCTTTTCTTTTTATCATTCATAAAACCATTTCTAAACCTAGAGAAAGGGAGAGGAAGAATAATTGTCGAGCCTTTCATTTGATTGAAGATTTCTCATCGATTCCAACCTAATTCGATTTCCCTGTTTGTAAGTCGATTTCATTCCATTGTTTATACTGTTTTGAAGTGTTCGTCTTCAAAAAGTTTGAAAAGAGAGTCCTATTTATTTGATGTCTAGTTTATGCATATAAAATCTCGTAGTCAAATTCTTTATGGTTTGTCCTAGGTGATTTATTTATGAACATGTCGCTGAAAAGTCCGCGAATCTGATTTGGTTGTGGAAAATGATTTGAAACCCTAATTTTTATGTCGATTCAGTTATGAGGCTTCTTTATACATCATCTTTGTATAGTATATATGATAATAGGACTTGGAATTACTGCAAAATAATGTTTTAAACTCGTTTTATGAATCAATACTTTTTATGCGACGGTTTCTGTCAGTTTTTGGAAATCAGTCTGAAAACTCTTGATAAGTTTGGAATTTGAGAAAAACACGTTAGATATAATTTGTAGCTAAGACTCATGGGGTTCCAATCCAATTGGCCTTGTATCAATTTGATTTTTCTGGAATTAGTTATGTATTTTATTCCGAGTCTGTCATGTGCTGGAAAATCAGGAAAAATCGTGTTTGTTCTTTAAGTTGATATTCCTATTAAGTTATGATGAGTCTAGGTTATGTGCATGATTAATTGACTGAGTAGGTGGTAATTATACATAATTATGTTATGTAGGTGATGGATATGTGAAGGATCATAATTGATTGCTTGTGTGCTTGGATTGCGAAAAGGTAGGGAAATACACTTGACTTATTATCGTTGTTGTTGAATTGTGTTGACTTGTTTGTGTTTCATATGACCAAACTGTGAACGTTGACGTGATTCGTGGTTGTTGATTCATGTTATGATTCATATCCTGGAATGTGCTTGACTGAATTGATCGTATTGAGTATATTATCACAACATTCGAGAACCGCATGATTCTATGATTTAACAGTTCAATGATATACATATTGTGTGGCATTAATTTCTTGAGCATTCATATGCATTGGAGATGGAGGATGTTGTGGTGACGTGGTGTGGTGATGATGATGTTGTGATAAGGCCCAGGCGGGTTCTGCAGACTTGCCCTGGTGTCCTCAACAAGGAGTGGGCGATCGGCTACGGTCGATATATAGTCTACCGGGATCGGTATGGGTAGGCGTTCGGGTTATGAGATATGAGTTGAGATGGAGGTGGAGGTGACGGAGGAGCATGCATATCATATTTTGTTGTTTCATTGTATTCCCTACTCAACCTCGTGGTTGACCCTGTGTATTCGTGAACACCTGTGATGACCCAAATATTGGCGAGCAGACTTGACAGGTTTATGAGATAGGATGGGAGCTTGATGGGCGTGAGACACTGGATCAGAAGACTTAGTAGCTAGATCATCATTTAGAAGACTTTCACTTTTATTTATGTTAGTTCTTTGTAATTTGATGTAAATGAGGTTTTGTAAAAAGGTTAAGTTAAAGAAATTATGTAATTTGCCTTGGAGTTTAATTTGTTATTCACTACCTCGGGAAACCGAGATGATAACAGTCCGGTTTATTAGGGAATGTCTTGCTAGAGGCTCCTTTATAAATCGGGGTGTTACAAAGTGGTATCAGAGCGAACGATCCTCAGGCCTAAACCAATGAACCCAATGAACGTAGGATGTGTCTAAATAAAATGAACCCCTGGGAATAAACTCAGGAGCTCACGGTGCGGTTAAGAAGGCGCCCTTAATGCGTGCTCTTTTGCCCTCTCAGTTTTGAACCAGGTAACCCGAGATAAATTGAGTGAATGGGGTAGTTAGAAGGAAATTCTTGGATATAATCGAGTTGATGTATACCTTGAGACCCATATATTCTAACCATTCTCAGACAACGTTACGGTAAGTATTTTGTATGAATGATGACGTGATCATATGATGTTGTGGAGATGAGAAATAAATTTTCGTGTTCAGGTTGATAATCAATGAAGTGTTGGATTGTGGTAATCGTGAGCGTGAAAATAATTGCGAATTGATGATATTTATCTGGATGGATGTTGAATGACGTGTTGATAGTGCTATTATGTCTAACGATATGCGGTTATGTGATCCCGAAGCCATGCTAGTATAGTATTGTGATAGTAATCAGAAACATTATTGAATTGCATGTTTCTAGTCATAGCAATCGTGATTTAGATGTAAGGAGAAGATCGAGATGCGAAGGGATTCTATGGGATAGATGTTTACGTAAGTACAAAGTGTGAGATTTAAGTTGGGATGGGTTAGTATACATAGTATGCTCATGAGAGCTTGTAACATAGTAAAGAATGACCTAGTGCTGAAACTCGTTTTGTTTGATTTTACTCTTTAATTGACCTTACTGCCATTTCTTTTCTGTTTATTTCCTATGGATGAAAATTTTATGAGAGATAGCCTCATGAGTTAGTGTTCATTTGGCGTTGGTTTCATGCTTAAAGGATATACGGATTAGGAGTAATAAATATTTTAGTGGGCTGTGGTCAGGAAGTTCCTGTGCAGTGATGTTTTGACCAACGATTTTGTAAAAATCCTCATTTAAATCGTATTAACAATTTTTGCATAGTTCCAACTCCATCGATCAGACGATTCGCATATGTTTTCAAATTGATAAGCCACGAAAATTCTTGATGTCTCTATATTAAATGGTAAGTTTTGCAAACTGACCCAAGTTTCGGACCAATTGCTGTCACATACTTGTTTGGACCAACTGAGTTGTAAAATCCTTTAAAAATTGAATTCTTGAGCTTTGGACCTCATTCTTTTTCTCACGAATTATTAGCTCTCTGTATGTTATAAAAAGTAATACAACTCAAGTTTTCGTTGAACGGCTATTTATTCGTGATTTTTGGAAGTTACAACGTGAATCATAACTTTTAAAATGTGAATTCTATGTTGAGTTTTCATACAGTTGTTCGATTATTTCATGAGCCTTATTAATGCGAAATTATAGTGTCCTTATATGATGATAGTAGCACACATATTCATTGGTTATGTATCTTAACAAGTGATAAAAAAATTAAAGTTTAGTTTATAACATTGTTGGCATGATAGTATGAGTGAAATTGAATAGCTTAATCTGATCCTTAATCGAAGGTGAAATATTTTATACGAGTCCAGTTGTTGCATATTTTATATATGTTTGGCATGTTGTAATATCTCTGGTGTGTTCATCATATTTGTATAGTGGTCGGATATATATAAATATAAAACTATATTGTCATATCTTGGTAAAGTTGGTGGCGTTAAATGTTAACTTGATTGTTCTAATATACTCGCGTGAATATTTATAATAATTATGTTTAAATGTTTACACATGGATGGTAGTAATGAGTATGTCTAAATGTTCACACATGTAGGATGTCATCTGAGTTCTCATGTCTTTTATGTGAGTCTGTGTGCCTATAGTTATACTTATTACTTTCATTGCATTAATTTATTTCAGTTGAACCTAAACTTATGATATGATAATAAAATAGTGTTGTTGTTCCTTATTGGATATGTCCATAGTTGTATTGTCATGAAATGCTATGGTGATTGTTGCAATTGTCACGATATTTGAAATATAGTTGATATAGTTACGATATAGTTACGATATTTGAAATATATTCTCGAACCGTCGAATTATAATGAGATAACCCTTTGATGATTCACATGTCATGCGTATGTTTAAATGATAGTCGTTATAGTTACGTTTAATTGAGCCGCGAGTTGCCTATTTGTTCAAACCGTGCAAACCAGAGAACTTGTTCACCTTACTAATCTTTTGTCATAGATAATGTTTTACAAGTTATATGATGGTATATGTACATGTTTAAGTTGTTTATGCGATATCTTTTATTTTTTTGCTGAAAATGAATTATACTGAGTTGATGGATACAATTGAATGGTATGGTTGCTAAAATGTTAAACATATGTGTGATATGGAAGTAATTTTGTTGTTATTGTGAATCATATAACTATTAATACTCAATTGTAATTTCAGTTGTTGACTTCTACATTATTAAGTTAATTACACATGACGACATCGATGGTTCCGTAAGGAGTTTAACTGGAATTTTATAGTGTGCCTCCGATCTAAACTAATAATCTTCTTATATTGACTATATGGTTAGACTCTTGTCTAGTTCTTATGACGTGATAAATCGTTTTAAAATTTAACATGTAATTGAGTTGGTACTTATACTTTGTGTGACCATGCAACCTGTGATAAATAGATCTATAATAAAGAGGTAAAAATTTGATTGAACACAGTTAATTTGTAGTTACATGCTTTACTTTATGGTACGAATCGTATGCTTTAATGAGACGTCACCAGGGAATGTGTACTATCTAAAAGGTCTCCGATTAAATGCTGTAGTCGTGTTAGCCGTGTATATAACTGAGTAAAAAAGTGTGACTAGAACCCTGATGTTGAGGTAATAGTCGTTCATTAGTAAAGATAGGACTTAAATGAATAAGATGAACCTGTAAATTACGAAATATGAGTCGACACCTAAGCTTGTATTGTTTGAAGGAATTGAGTTAAGTTTATCTGATTTTGAGTTAAATGGATTCTATGGACGACTACATTATAAGATTTATGTTAAGAAAGTTATTCACCGTCCAAAGATGAAAGTAAAAGTTTTGAAAATGAAGTTAAATTTTGTCGTGTGAGTATAAATTCGGAATGAGATTTCCAGCTAGTGTCTGGTTGTATGGTTTCATGATATTTGCTAGTCTGGAGGAATGAAGCTAGAACGGAGTCACAAATGAGTGGGTTAATTTGGTCATGTTGTTCGTTCATGTAGTGAATTGGTGGGTTGTGGTCAGTTACGAATGTCAAAACGGGAAATGTAATGTGGTGATTTAAGTGAGTTATGTGTTAACATGGTATGTTGATATTAGCATAATATGTAATGAATATTTGTAAAATTGGTGTAGTTAAATACATTTAATCTTTTATGTCATTGTGTTGGGTGCAGTTTAAATATATGTAACACCAAGAACGAAATTTTATGTATGATAGTCTTGTATGTTAACTTTCCAATATCGATGTTTACTCGCTTGATTGACTCGACCAATAAGTTTGTAAAATTTGACAATCAATGTGCGTTCGTCATTCGTGAATAAATCCCAAACCCTTTGTTATGAGGATTAAAAATATTTCTAGGATGATAAGTCTTAAACCGGTTGTCTTCATTTTATTGGTGATTCTGTGTCTTGACCTAAATCAGTACAGATTATGTAAAGGAAAGTCAGGCTGGACCTATTAGGTTACAAATTTTCATAAATCGATTTATTAAGTTTTGACCCTAATTATTTTCTTATGTTGATTGATTCCCTATGTTTCTAAGGTATGATATTACAATGATTAGTGAAATGAATAATTACTAATGATTTTTACTGGTAACCTTGTAAAGCATTGTTCCATTCATAATTTGATTATTCACATGAATAAATGTTACCAATATTTCTTGGAAAATATCTTTGCCACGAGAATACGCCGGATAGGATTATCGTGGTATGTTACGTTAGTGATCTTGCTTAGTAACCTTGATGAAACGATGTTATTTGACATGAACCATATGTGAGCACCTAGGCATCTTGAGAGAGCTTGTATATTGATTGTCTTTAGTAGGGATTAGTAACTTGGGCGTGAGTTGTGAATCTTTTATCCTCTTTCGATTGTTAGCGATGGTTTGAGAACTTTTGTTATAATAATGAAGGTTACGGGGACGTAACCATGTTTAAGGAGGGTAGGATTGTAAAATCTTTATACTTTCATGTGTGATTTCTCGGTTTGGCTATATTGGTTATGCGTTGTGTGGGTTATGTTGGAGTGTTACAGGATGTGTTTTTACATTATGGTTAAACTTCGGGGACGAAGTTTATTTTAAGGAGGGTGGAATGTAATCTTTGCGTTTAATATTCAATTTGGTGGGTGCCTTACATACTTTTGTATATGCATTTCATAAATCGTTTGCGTTGGTTGGTAGAGAGAGTAAACTTCGGGACGAAGTTTCTTTTAAGGAGGGTAGACTGTAATACCCCGTATTTTATATAATCGATTAAACGGATATTATTATATATTAGTATTATACATTTTATATTGGTTGCATCGTAATATCGTGAATGTTATTAAGTCGGGTTTATATCGTATATGTTGAGTCGGGCTACATCACATTTTGTCTTTTGGGTCAAGAATTACCCATCTACATTTACCCAACGACCATACCCGTTTAACCCATTTGCCCTACCCGGAACATGTAACCACCATTTACCCTAAACCTAATCTAAGAGCCGCTCTCCCTCTCCCCTCTTTTCTTTTTATCATTCATAAAACCATTTCTAAACCTAGAGAAAGGGAGAGGAAGAATAATTGTCGAGCCTTTCATTTGATTGAAGATTTCTCATCGATTCCAACCTAATTCGATTTCCCTGTTTGTAAGTCGATTTCATTCCATTGTTTATACTGTTTTGAAGTGTTCGTCTTCAAAAAGTTTGAAAAGAGAGTCCTATTTATTTGATGTCTAGTTTATGCATATAAAATCTCGTAGTCAAATTCTTTATGGTTTGTCCTAGGTGATTTATTTATGAACATGTCGCTGAAAAGTCCGCGAATCTGATTTGGTTGTGGAAAATGATTTGAAACCCTAATTTTTATGTCGATTCAGTTATGAGGCTTCTTCATACATCATATTTGTATAGTCTATATGATAATAGGACTTGGAATTACTGCAAAATAATGTTTTAAACTCGTTTTATGAATCAATACTTTTTATGCGACGGTTTCTGTCAGTTTTTGGAAATCAGTCTGAAAACTCTTGATAAGTTTGGAATTTGAGAAAAACACGTTAGATATAATTTGTATCTAAGACTCATGGGGTTCCAATCCAATTGGCCTTGTATCAATTTGATTTTTCTGGAATTAGTTATGTATTTTATTCCGAGTCTGTCATGTGCTGGAAAATCAGGAAAAATCGTGTTTGTTCTTTAAGTTGATATTCCTATTAAGTTATGATGAGTCTAGGTTATGTGCATGATTAATTGACTAAGTAGGTGGTAATTATACATAATTATGTTATGTAGGCGATGGATATGTGAAGGATCATAATTGATTGCTTGTGTGCTTGGATTGCGAAAAGGTAGGGAAATACACTTGACTTATTATCGTTGTTGTTGAATTGTGTTGACTTGTTTGTGTTTTATATGACCAAACTGTGAACGTTGACGTGATTCGTGGTTGTTGATTCATGTTATGATTCATATCCTGGAATGTGCTTGACTGAATTGATCGTATTGAGTATATTATCACAACATTCGGTAACCGGCATGATTCTATGATTTAACAGTTCAATGATATACATATTGTGTGGCATTAATTTCTTGAGCATTCATATGCATTGGAGATGGAGGATGTTGTGGTGACGTGGTGTGGTGATGATGATGTTGTGATAAGGCCCGGGCGGGTTCTGCAGGGACTTGCCCTGGTGTCCTCAACATGCGAGTGGCGGATCGGCTACGGTCGATATATAGTCTACCGGGGATCGGTATGGTCAAGGCGTTCGGGTTATGAGATATGAGTTGAGATGGAGGTGGAGGTGACGGAGGAGCATGCATATCATATTTTGTTGTTTCATTGTATTCCCTACTCAACCTCGTGGTTGACCACCGTGTATTCGTGAACACCGTGATGACCCAAATATTGGCGAGCGGACTTGACGGGTTTATGAGATAGGATGGGAGCTTGATGGGCGTGAGACACTGGATCAGAAGACTTAGTAGCTAGATCATCATTTAGAAGACTTTCACTTTTATTTATGTTAGTTCTTTGTAATTTGATGTAAATGAGGTTTTGTAAAAAGGTTAAGTTAAAGAAATTATGTAATTTGCCTTGGAGTTTAATTTGTTATTCACTACCTCGGGAAACCGAGATGATAACAGTCCTGTTTATTAGGGAATGTCTTGCTAGAGGCTCCTTTATAAATCGGGGTGTTACAAAAACGCGCCTCGCGTAACATCACGTGTCGCACATGTGGCACGGAATATAAAACGGCCCCTGGCGAGCTGAAATAAAGCTTCTGTCACTTTGCTTTGCATTTTGACAAATCATCATCCTCATATCATCAAATAAACTGAATTGTGCTTTAGGAGTAAGTAAAGCTCATGCTCATTTTCTAGTTCATTACAAGCTCTTGCTTAGAACAATTATTCTTTTACATTTACTTGAACTACGTGCAAGGATTTGATTTCATTTTTAAAATGAATACGTAGGCAATCCTTCACAGGATACAACCCATTATTTTAAATGTAAATAGAAAGACATTTTCATATGCATCTGGAATTCGACAAGAATAATAAAAGAAAATCACAATGGTTTCATAACCAATTAATCTTTTATTCATTTCCTTCCATAATAATAATAATACGCCACATAATAAAAATAATGCTAAAAATAAATAGGCTAGGATTCTAAAAACCCCACCATTTTATTACAAATAATAATAATAAATAATACGAGGACTTAGGCTATTCTTCCATCTTCCCCTTGCCTTTGTCATTTTTGTCACATTTCTTATCTCGACCACGAGCCGGGCGCTCCTGCGCTATGTCAGACCTAATCACCAACGGTCTCTCTCGCGGTCTAGTCTTGCCATTCCTATCAACCACCTTTTCGATGACAGGAGAGGTCTTCGATTCTTCGACGGATGAACAACTCGGAATCCGGCTACTTCCTCTCCCTCGGTCAAGTACTTCTGTTTCTTCTTCGCTACATCACGAACCTTGTAATCAACAGGCTCGCGCTTCCTTAGCCTCTCGTGCTCCTCAGGAGTAGTAGCCTTCCGCCATTGCAAGTAGGAATCCGATACCCATAATGCGCTAATAGAAGCATTTAGGAACCACATGTTTCTTTGAGCCCATTTGAGGGCCCACTCTCTTCGACTCTCGGTAGTAAGTGCCACGACAGTCAGAGGAACAATATCAAGCTTAGGAATCATCTGCTTCAAGCCAACCTGCCTCATCAGCCTCTCTGGGAAGATGCATATCATGAATTCCAAGCCAGGAATGCGCACCGATCGAGTAGGATCTGGAGACGATACTCCAGTAACAGACTTGAGATGCCACCATGGTACGATCCATCTGATCAGGGGACCATCCTCATTCTTCAACTTGTTCTCCTAATAGTTGCAAACCCGAGTCAAGTCCACCATATAAAGCATGGTCCTCATTGCAATCGAGCGAGCATGGTAAGCAGGAATATTAACTGGGGGCTCAATCAGCCGCAGACGCTCCATAAGCCAAACCTACCAAAGCAGGTATTAGTATCCAAACAAAAAAAAAAAGAAAAAACGAAAAAACGAAAAAAAAAGAAGAAAAAAAAACGAAAAAAGAAGGTTGTACTCTTTTTACCTGCAAGATGATGGGACTTCCTAAATAAGGAAGGTCGCGGTTGGCTTTCCTGTTATCTAATCCCAATAGGATCTCTCCTAAACATAGGCAATCTGGGCTCCTGCGTAGCTCCATTTGCTCAACTAAACTTAGATAGCGAGGATCACCTCTCATCTCCTCGTCAACATGCCCTTGGAGGACATAACCATGCAATAGGAAAAATTCGAACACCCTATGCCTCGCAACATGGGAGATAGAGAGGTCTGCCCTATTTATGAACCGATCGATGAAATCAAGCATTCAGACTCCTTTTGACGTCACAAGACGGTCAACCTTGGCTCTTGTCAATCCAAGCAAATCCTTAAACTTGTTTTTATACCCTTGAGAAGTAAAGGGTATATCAGGCATATGTTCTGGGTCCCATCCACTAATTGCAGCAATTTCTTCGGGAAACGGACAGATATCTCCTCCAGGGAAGGCAAACACGTGGAAATTAGGGTCCCAATACTCAAGACAAGCATCCAAGAATGGCTTAACAACCTTAACTAGTTTCAAGCTCAAAATCGATCCAAAGTTGTAGGCACCCATATCATGTTTCTCCACATTTATGAATTCGTTTGTCCATTCTTTGAGACGGATTTCTAAAGCATCCATGTTGTATGATTAATTAGAGAGTTTTATGTAATAGAAGGAAGAAAGACGGCATAATTATGTGAATAAAACCTCCATCGACGTCTATATTTATACTAAAAGCTGTTTCCTAAAATCCGTCAGAACGGACACACTGGGAAAATGGCGCAGCACGTGCTGCGCCTCTTCAAAGGGTCGCAGCTCATGCTGCGTCTCTTCCCTAGAGATATTTCTGTGATTTTTTTCCGCGTTGGGTCTTTCCTAATTCCTTAAGCATAATTTCCTATTCATATGGGTTCTTATTTTTGGTAATCCCGTCGAATTACCATATTTCGAGTTTCCTAATCATACGGGCACGCTTTTCGAGGCGAAGTCGGTATTTTCGTCAAACAAGCACACTTACCCATTTTCTTTTCATTTTTCTTTTTTGGGGAATCATTTCACCAATTTAACTATTTTATTTTCAAACTTACCCATTTTCATTTTATTTTTTCTTTTTGGGGAAATCATTTCGCTCCCATTTCATATTACATTTCAAACTTATTTGTTTCTATTTTCATTTTTTTTAGGGCGTAGCCCTCCCTACAGTCCGGTCATTTCCGGCAACTTTTTTGCATTTTTCCCGAGTCTTTGTCTTGCGCTAATTTAGGCCATGTGTACAAATACATGTTTTATGTGCAATTTCTATGTAAATTTCGGCAACATGACGGCATAAACCGTCATCTACCAAACCTGTTCAAAGCTAACCTGCAGGTACAAATGAGACAACTCAGCAGCAAAGGCACTCAGGCCATCATATATACAACCAAAAGGATATATGTACACCAAACTGGGGGCTCGTGCCAGTTCGAAAGTTCAAAATAAAAGTCCTAAAATGTACAAAAGTGTGTGCGGTATAGCCAACAACAAAAACAACCAAAAATAAGAACAACTACTGCTGATCGCCGCCTAGCTCGGTAACTCCAGCCTCGAGAGCATCGATCTCGGCGTCGCGGACCTCAAACTCCCTCAGTAGGCGAGATGTCTCCTCCCGGGACTGCGCTAGCTCACGCTCCAGGTCGCGCTCCCTCTGCAAATGACAAAGAATTGGCTCATGTCAATCATTTCAAACACAAAGAAAGTTAGAAAATTCATAAATGAAGTAAACGGAAGGTTCATACCTGACGTCCTCGACCGCCAGCAAGCGCCTCGACGGCAGTAGCCTGTAGCCGGTTGGCTACCCTCCACAAAGCCATGAACCGAGATGGCGCTACCTGCATTTCAATAAACAAGGATTCTTAATGATTGGACAAAATTAAACAAATGTATTCTTATACAAAAGCTAATCAAGTCGGGGAACTCACCCTACGACTCAGATGCTGCCACTCATCCAGGCCAACATCTGTCACCGCCTCGCCAAAGTCGCGAAGCTCGGAGATCGTTGTCCTCTTCGCCGCATCAATGTACTCGAGGGTCTCGGGGTACGCAGGGGGCTCGACGCCCGCCGCCTCAACCTCCTGCAAAATCCAAATGGTCGGAGTAATCGGTGATCATTCATCATGTTTTCAAGCCAATTCGAAAGAAAAAGTGAAGCACTTACCACGACCGACCAGTACGTCAACCTCCGGTGAGTGAACGCAGGGTAGTCCTTGCCAGGAAGAAGGAGAGCGTCGCCGACGACGTCTGCCAGGTCAGCCTCCCTCTCAGCATCAAAAGGCTCCCTAAACATCGTCTGAGGAGGATCGATGGGAACCGTGAAGGCGTCTCGAGAGCACTGAGGAGTCAATTGCTCGCCCAAGTACCACACGGGACCCATCGACGTCCTCAGAAACAACCGGCTCGAGCTCCTAGGTCGAAGGACCTCAGCCACAAAAGGAGGGACGCTAGTGTAGTCCGCCGAAGGCCTGGGCACCCACTAAGATAAGCAAGCAAGAGGTCATTCTTATGAACGTTTCTAAAAGAAGTGATGAGTAAGCAAATAAATTAAAAGATACTCACGCCACCTAGCTGCAGGGCGTTCACGCCCCGTCGACAGACGTCGTAAGAAGAATGCTGGCTCTTCTTCCGACACATCACCCAATCCCTCACAACGGGATAAGCTCTCGCCTCCGGCTCCGTACTCTTGGGCGCGAAGCCCGAAAAGTAGGAGTACACCCATGCCTGCAAAACAAGATAATCAATGGCGATCTTATGCGATTCGACAAGGAAGAGAAATGATCTTTCACGATACAAGATGAAGGTTCATACCTCCAACAACAGTCCAGGGCCAACAGTAGAAGGAGAAGTCCCCTTCTCCACCAGCTCAGGACGAACTATGGCCCTTATATAGCGGGTGAGGACCACAAAGCCAGGAGTGACCCAGTCCCAACGACCTAAGTCACTCAAGTTAGAAAGGAAGAGAAGAAGCTTCGTTGACAGTCTCTCCCCCTTGTCTTCAAGGTAAAGCGAAGACAAGAACCACCAGAGCCACATACGAGCTCTCTGCTCCGCATTGCAGGGAGGAGGAGCCGTCTCCCTCCCATCGATCATCACCAGCAAAGTAATCCCTGAAGTAAGTGCTCGACACCAACCCGGGAACCGTAGCAGCGTTTGCCGCTAGGTTCCAACCGATCAAACTCCTAGCCTCAGCCGAGTCCACTCTCATGGCTGTCTCTGGCCACACCACAGCCTCAGTCCCACACGACAAGCCAGAAATCATGCCGTAATCCTCCAACGTGACCCCAACCTCGCCGAAAGGCATGTGAAAGGTCGAGGTCGTGTCCCAAAACCGATCAAGGAAGGCTCGACTCAGGCAAAGGTTAACCCGAATCTTCCTCCCCTTGATCTCCCTCCACGCTCGTACCAAGGCCCTAAAAGCTCCCAACTCGATGATGGTCTGCTCCTCCGCTGACAGCCTCCCGTAAGCCTCCATCATCGTAGTGTAGCCAGAAAAGGATCTGATGTTCCCGGCCTCCTATTTTGATTCAATGCAAAGCTATATTTAGCTCGAATGAAAGAGAAAAGGAATGGCAAATGAAAGACAAGAAAGAAGGTAAATGAAAGAATGATGAATTCAATTTACCAAGCTCTTCACCGTCCTGTAGGACAAGTGACTCTCCGCTGCCCAGATGAGATGTCGGCTATCCCATCTCTCAGCCCACTCGGGCGCTCCCCTTAGATGACGACCACCTCGTCCGACGTTGGCCCGCCTCGGGGCCTCCTCCTCAACAGCCTCCTCCTCGACGACCTCGTCCTCAGCAGCCTCCGTCGCAGCAACAAAAGCCTCCTCTAATGCCTCCTCGAGCGTAAGGGGAAGGGTCAAAAACAGTGTCCACGTCCATGGGAGCCCTCCCTGACGTAGAAGCCTCATCACCTGCAAAATTAAAGTGAATTAGGCAGCGTCGAGTGACGGCGAGCCTTAGTTAGGGGATTTTCAAGCTTTCAAAGCTTTGAAATCGCTCTTTTCTCGCCATCTTTGGCCATTTCTCCCGAAACCCGATCGCTCATGTGGTAATATGGGTCAAGTCAAGCCTAAATTCAAGCCTAGTCATGGGTTCGAGTCGGAATTTCGACAACATTTCGTTATAACGGTGATTATGCCCTAGAAAAGTGTCTTGAAAAAGCCGTCACAAATCAAAATTCCGAGATGGTAGGAAGTTTACCCATCGCACAAGGATTCCAAATATCAAGTTTCGTCACAAATGGGCAATCCTAAGGCTATTTTCGAAGCAATTTACGACTATGCTGTGAGACCGTCACAATTTCGCTCAAATGCTTAATACTCGATGAAAATTCGAAATGAACACATGGTTATGATCCTTATACTATCAATTATCCATTTACAAAGTCAATTTTACAAGGCAAGATCATTTGGGGGAAAAGCCACAAATTTTTCGACATTTAGGGTTGGAAACCCTAATTTTGTCGGTCCAAATTGCGCAAATACGGAAGTTTAATGCAAAAATAGAACGCATACCTCTATTAGTCATGGCAAATGCAAGATCTTGATCAAATTTTGATGAGAAATGGTTGGAATTTGAGAGAGTTTTAATGATTTGTGTTTTGTTATTATGAAATAAAACACGTCCTCTGTCGAGTTTTTACTCGGATAGAGACAAGCCCAGGAAAGGACGCAGCAGGTGCTGTGCCTCTTCCAAGAGTCACAGCTCTTGCTGCTCCTCTTCCTCAATTTCCCTCCAAATCAATTTTCGAAAATTCGTTATAAGTTCGTTATTTGTAGGCCCATCTTTGGTGCGCCTCTTCCTCAACACCATATATCGTATATTTGGTCCATTTAATGTTTATTCTTCGTCCGGACCCGTATTTTCGAGCAGGCCGCGAACCGTTGCAGTACTTTATCAAGACCTCGCTTGCCACAACGAGCGAATTTTATCTGACAGGTGTTTTGACACACCTCAATTATGTTCCCCCAGCGAGAGTTCAAGACAGCCAATTGTCCCTCTCAACACGTGGAGTTCAACCTCAATCTAGAGTTTTATCGAAGTTTGTTTGAAGACCGACCCAAGCAGATTTCCCCCAGAAGTTTCTACCGACGTCCTGCTGCTCTTCGATATTACGTTTTGTTTCCCCTTGGAGTCCGACAGAGTAAGGAGTCTCAAGGAATCTCAGGTGTGGTCTCTTCTTATGGCTGGCGAGCCTCCTTACGTAGTCTAATGGACTTTAAACGACTCTCCCCGATAGTCGACACACTCTAAAATGTTCCCGATGACAGGTCCTTGGCTCAGACCCCTTGAGCCGCCTCGCGTCGCCATAGTCGTTAGGTTGTAATCTTCGATTGACCTGATGGCTATACTTTGACTTTCGCCTTGTCCAAGCCTCAGTCAAAGTGGGGGCTCTGTAGATACCGCATTTCTGCACCTCCCGCAGGCCACCTGGTGATGATTGGGCCGCATGTTTGGTACACGGAATGATTTATGACAATTCGTAAGTTTATCGTCAAGTGATAGCTCAAATACTTGTGTCTACCCCTTGGTCATCATCTACGCGCCATCACGGTCGTTTTGACAGTAATTAGAGTACATTTGGAGTCCGGGTCAAAAACCATCTTCATTTTCTAATAACCGTTTAAAATGCCGAGTCAGAATGTTCTGGAATGTTCCGGATATTTCTATTCCATATTTTCAATTTTTAATCTTTTGGTAAATTATATCCCGAAATTATATTTTAATAATAAGGAAATTAAGATCAACCGCAATTCCATAATAGAAACGCGGAAAATCTTTCTTCCGCAGGAGGAAACCCTTGGGGAAAGGACGCAGCACCTGCTGCGCCTCTTCCAAGAGCCGCCGTGGTTGCTACGCCTCTTCCCCAGCTCCTTTCTGCGTATTTTAAGATCTTTTCGAGATTTACTTCCAAAGTTTTACCGAAACCCTAATTCCTCCGTGTGATTAGTATAAATAGAGACCTTCGGTCCGCATATTTCTCACGCGAGTGTCCACCCTTCTCTTCTCCCTTTGCATTCTAAGATCACGCTCTTGCTTTTTGGCGTCTACGTGCTTGAACTTTCGACCACGTAAACTCGGATCCTTCTGAGTACCAGCCTCGTTTTGCATGACCGACCAATTTGACCAACTCCACATCAATCAACTTAATCAACTTTGTTTAATTTCCTCTTAGAGGGCACTTTCGTTGTACATTCTAGTCAAGCATCACTAAACGTTAACTTAGTTAATCTCGTTTCGTCAAACATGTAAGTCTGAGGGTGTAAATCCCATCTCTATTATTGATTTTATTTTTGTAATCATTATTGTAAGGTTTACGTCGAAAATATATTCAAAACCGATTTACAAAAATTTTATTCAAACCTTTTTACGGGTTAACGGGAGACAGATGTCGAGAAGGAATGCAGCAACTACTGCGCCTCTTCGAAGGGACGGAGTACCTGCTGCGCCTCTTCTTGAGGCTGCCGCAGTTCCTGCTTTCCTTTTTTTTCCTTCGTCTTCTGTTTATTTCATTTGTTTGTTTTTGCTTCGTCTTTGTTTGTTCTTATTTCATTGACATGTTAAATTTAGCATATAATTCATTTGTAATTTATCACCTTTTAATTCCCGACTTAAATTCCAAGTAATTCATATTTGGGGGTTTTCGTCATTAAAATCAATCCTGGTTTTAGAGATTCGACTCATCAATATCAAGTCTCTGACATTCATCTTTTGTATATTTTTCGTCTGTTTATCGTCATCATCATCAATAGTTTAGCATTAATAACCTAATTAATTTGTTTTGATAAGTTTAATTTATAATTAACCTTATAATTAATATTGTAATTAATTTGTTCTAATTAGTTTTGTCTCATGTTTTATTGTTTTTATGACCAATTTGCATGTAAATAATCCGTTAAACCACTTCTATCCGAGTCAAATATTATTAATCGAGCATTAAATTACCAATGAATATTGATACGCAATTCCGGCTTCACAGCCAGAATTCACCTCAGGAATAGACGCAGTGAGCACTGCGCCTCTTCTAAAGGACGCAACCCTGTTGCGCCTGTTCCGGGTTGAGTTCTGCCTCTGAACTTCCGTTTCTGCTTTGACCTAATTATTAGTTTACGTATTAATTAACTATTAATCGTATTATCATTCACTAATCTGTTCGTATTTTCTACCCTAATTTATTTGTTTTCTTTTTTCTTTTCTCAAAACATCCGTTTTAAATGTATTTTCGACGTAAATCAATCACCCAATATAATTATTGTAATTTCAATTATTTTTTTTTATCGTATTCTTTATTATTTATTGTTTGTATGCCTTCACATGCAATTAACCTAAATTTCTACCTCGACATTAATGCATGTTAAACTACGTGTTCACCGACATAGTTTAATTCACATGCTAGGATTAATCTAATGGATGTTGCATTGCATGCATATAGCCGACAACATATCAAATATAGACGATTTCCCTAATCATTAGTAGAGGCCGCTATCGAGGCGGGTGGGATTAGGTGTTCGATCAGAAGAGCTTCCTAATACGTACCCTCACCCCTTACTCCAGATCTCTGTGAACATCCGTGTTCTTTGGCATCCACGCGAGTCATTCTAGACATAGAATGCTAAGGGTAACGAGTTCTTGGTGTCTATGTCACTACTTTGTGTCTTGACATGACGCGAAGTATTCGAACGGTTTCCAATTTTCCACAATAAATTGGTGGCGACTCCACAAATGCAAACGCTTGTTTCCAAGCGAACCCCGTGGGCCCGCGTCCATATTAAGGGAGTAAAAAGCTGGTAGAGCTTTTACACGAAATGAGATTTTGGTGGAGAGTTAAGTGACGATACAATTAAGGATATAATTGGAAAGAATGTGGAGGTAAATTTTGTTGATGGATGTGATGTTCGTTATTTGGGATGATAACCAAAGAGAGGAATAGAATTGTTATATTTAGAGGTGATGGTAAGAGAGTAGTTACGTGAAAAATGGTGGTGTCGTAGTGTTGTTACTAGCAGTTAAGGATGATGTTAAATAGGGAAGTTAGCCGTTCTAAAGAGGTTGATTTTGTGTAGGCCTGATTGGTATGTATAGTTGTGAGGGGGTATAAGATGGGGATATAGGAGGTGTTTGCTAGTAGTTGGGTACCTATGACGATATGGCTACGTTCGCCGGATGGTGATAATTGTGCAGATGGGAGGATATGTTATGAAGGGCATCTGAGTTAAGCTCGGGTGAAGGATATCCATTATCAAGTGGTAACTTACATGATCAGGATTGGCTAGTTAGATTCGGTTATGGGTCCATGATATGTGTAAACGTTTGTGTGAGGTTCTGACCTCACGAGTAATAGTATGGTGTGATGGTTATAAATCCTTATATGAGTGTTCTGCGTCATATGTTGTGTACGATAACCTAATAGGATGATATTCAAAAAGTTGTAATTTGGGTGATCTGGAATGGCTAGTTATACTTGCATGTGTACGTATGATATCTGTAAGTGATAGTGTGAGGTTCCGGCCTCATGAGTAATGGTATGGATAATATTCATAAGGTTAGTATCTGTGATTCCATGTAATATGTTGCGTTGTGATCTAGTAAAGTGGTTTTAAGAAAGTCTTCTGTTCAAGGAAGTTGTACTGAGTCAGTGTTATGGGATTATATAAATTGCGATGACTATCGATGTGGTTGTTGTGCCTCGGGTGGCGATCTGGGCACGTTAATTCGTGTTGTGTAATACGAGTATTTTCGCGCTGCGGAGCGGCTGTTGGTGGCGGTGTTGTGATGCCGTCATCGGTTATGGTGGAGTAGGCGGGATACTAATGAGACAAACTTTCAAAAGTATATATCAGTTATATAGATTGTTGTTTGTTTACTGCTGTTTCCTGTCAGTGTCGGTCGGGGCATATAGATTGTTGTTTTGTTTATTAATGTTTCTTACCAGTTTCGGCTTGGTAGTGAGGATAGAGTATGATATGGAAGAAAGTTGCTTATGTCTCCGTTGTTGTCATGGTATAGTGATATTCTTGTTAATGGGACACAGTTATAAGAAGTTGTTAGAGTACTTTCGCTCTTGTTTTAGATGAGGCATGGGTCGAAATAGTTTTGGCAAGAGTTTTGTGGCATGTGTGTGCGCTGAGCTGGAAGCGACAAGTGGTTCGTAATTTTTTTTTTGGAACAAGTTTTATGTTGAGTTATGGATGAGTTTTACTGCAACAAACAGGAGAACTTGATGATCTAGTGTGAGTGTTTGTAACAATTGTGGATCGTGAGTTATGATTCTGGAGATAAGTGCATGTATAAAGTAGAATGTCGTTTTGCGGTAATGGTTACGCTATGAATTTTGTGGTATAGGTTAGGTGGTGTGCTGAATGAATTGAGGTAAAAACGACTAGAGTAAGAGAGCCTTGGATATAGGAATGGATGTAGGTAGGTGTTGAGGCTATAGGCGGTTATCGGTGACATGTGGTGGTGATGAAGATAGTGAAAATATATAGCTAATGATCTAGTATTAGTGAGTTATGAGGACGTAACATTTATCTTAAGAAGAGTAGGATGCGATAAAGAGAGTTTGATGGTTGTACATATTGTAGTATAATTGGATGTTTGGGTTGATTTTATTACTGGTAATGGCAGTGAGTATGATGTTTATGATTGTGAGTAAACTTAGAAAGTGTTGATGGATTGGGTGAAGATGTTTATGTGTATGAGTAAACTTCGAGGACGAAGTTCATTTTAAGGGGGGTAGAATGTAATATTCCGTCTTGGTGTTGATCTTGTTTGGTTGATTGTCTTGGTATTGAGTTTGCTAATGAGCGTTATGGAAGTAAGACAAAGTTGGCAACACTTATGTTGTGGGTATTGGATAGTATTATGGAGTTAGTATCGAGAGGCTATACTGTAGTTGGGACGATGTGATGTCGTGAGCCGTGTTGTGGAAGTAAGCATGGTTGGTGGAGTTAGTGTTAGGTGTTCATGTTTTATAGTTGGGTTGGAACTTCGGGGACGAAGTTCTTTTTAAGGAGGGAAGACTGTAATACTACGGTTTTCTAAATCCTGTTACTCAGTCGAATAGGGCTTACTCGGCTGAGTAATGCGTCGTGTGTTTCTTGTCAGGCTACTATCCAGGTATACTCGACCGAGTATCCGGTTTGACGGTGTTTATTTCCCCGGTTTGATTTAGAGAGGATTAGAGTTATATAAACGAGGATTTCTGTTTCTTAATCATTTTTAACAAAACCTAAACTTGCAACGTAACTCTAATCATCTCCAAATCTCTATCAAGTTCGTGGATCTTTCGTGAGTCTTATTCATCCTTCCTTGCGTCGATTGTGTCGGTAAGCCTCTTGTTCTATGAGTTTTATCAATTTGTCTTTTAGGGTTTTGTCCTAGTTTATGATTTGGGGGAAAGGGGATTTTGGCATGTTGTAACTGGAAATTGTATGATTATTGTTAGGTGGAGATTTCGTAGAGGAGCCTTTTTAGCCTGCTTGAGTGTCTCATTTTAGTTTGTGCTAAGGTAGGGTTTTCCTACTCGGTTTACTGTTTAATTGATTTAAGATATGTGTTGTGATTGTTGTACGATTGATATTGTGATTAACTGCTGTTGTTGGATTGGAGTTTGGTGTTGGTGTGGAGATGATTGATGATGTTTGCGAAGTGCGTCCTCGGCTGAGTGGAGTCACTTGCGGGAGTGGCTTTATGCGATAGTTTCGCCCTATGTGGAACCCGCTATAGGAGGGGATGTGCACATTAATGAATAGGGTTATCACTCGTTGATGAGCGGGAGCTTAGGTGGGCAAGGCTGCGGTCCCCCACTAGCAGGGCTACACACTTTAGTGTGTAGTCAGTTACGAGATGTGAGTGGGAGTTGGAGGTGGATTGTGAAGAGCTGTTTATCTTTATCGTACTTGTTTTATTTTGATTATGCAGTGAGCTGACCCCGTTGTTGTTTTTTAAAATCTGTGGTGATCCATTCGGGGATGGTAAGCAGATTGTGACAGGTGATGATGGTCTTTAGCTTTAGGGGACGAGATGGGAGTCATCATTTCGAGTCTAGCTTCCGCTTTCATGAGATTTATTGTTTTAGTTTCAGTTGTTGAGCACTAGCGAACATTTGTTTTGGATTTGGTTTTGAACATGTAATCATTAACTCTTTATACTTTAATAAATGTTTTTTTTGGAATGGTAACTTTGATATACTAGCCACGGGAAACCGAGATGGTAACAGTCTCCCATGCTAGGGTGGTCTTGGTAAGGCACCTTGGTATGTGCGGGTGTTACAAAATCAACCTCACATGCTAAATCACTTGGTCAAAGTAGATTAGATGCATCAAAATGGTGTTTTGCATTCTCTTACAACGAATCGTAGTCTTATCCAATTAGCCCTCGTAGTTCTTAGTACAGACCGTTATTGCAAGGGGTGGGGGTGGGTATTTTATTAACGAACCATCCATCACGTACTTTCAACAACGAACTCAAGTCTCATTTTTCAAACGGTTCCCAAATTTTCTTAAATTTGGTGGCGACACCAAACGATTTTCAAACCCGTGCATTGCGATCACATCCCCACATCCACAAGGAGGAAAAAGAAACAGTCCTCTTTAAATATTAAAAGAAAATAAGAGACATTTTGCTTCCACGAATTATCCTTATGAGAGGGTAAAATAATTAAACTTCTTCCCCCTTTTCAAGGGTAATGATTATCCTTAGGCTGCGGTTTACATGTCCAGTCTGCCAAGTTCACCAATAAGTCAAATCAATCCCCAACCGTCTCACCATATTCGAAGAGACACGCAAGTGGAAAACAATAATTTCCACGGAATAAATCCAAATTTTGCCTTTTTATGCTAAGCACTTCTGAGGCCTACAACGCCGATCCGCTTATTTGTTCATCGCTTGATTACTTCATTATTCACTATTCTTAATCCTTTTATGAATTCATGAATTTATTCTGTGAACTTCAACCAAATTTATTTGAGAGAAGACTTATTAGAATTGTATCTAATATATTTGAACTTTCATTCTAAGGAATGTGAAACGATTTAAAAGAATCTGATAACTTATCATTATCATTCCTTAATACTTTAACATTTACAAAATAATGCTACAACTTATAATTGCAGCATGAAGATAAAATAAAATGTGACAAAATATACTTGTCACACAAAAATCTGAAGCACCATGGATAAAAACATTATCTTATCACACCAATCGCAAAATAATATGACTATTGGCAAAGAACGTTTCACAGTGCTACCATTATCCTGGTCACCGGATAACTTTAGAGGTCCTCTTGCCTCAAAATGTCGTTCCCACACTGTCATACTCTGGAACACGCTTCTCATCATCGCCATCCACCTTTATTTCTTCTGGAAAGTCGTCAACATCATTCCCTTGTTGGTTCCATTCAAACTCAATGAGCCCTATTAGCCCAACATGGTTATGATTATGAAGTGTACTCGGATCATAGTCCTTCTACTAAATAAGCCAACAAGCTCGTCCTCCTCAAAACCTCTGAGGGGACGGGTCTGGAACCCAAATAGATTGTGATAGTTGACCTATTTAGGGCCCACTTGACCCCCCCATTGAAGCTGCCTTTTATACTCGTACTTCAAATTCCCAGGGCCAGATGGCAACAACCATATTGGCCAGGTACGTCATACCATAATCATGCCATACATTGTACGATGATTCGGACAAACCAGGATTTTCCTTAAAACATCCTCCACATTACATATTGCGTGGAACAGCTGATCCTCATCTAAAGGCTTCACTCCTTCCTTCGCCTTCTCGGCTAACTCTACGAGAGCTTTCTTTCTATCTACCTATTTCAAATACAGATTTGAATACGCATGGATGTCCTTTTTCAGGATTCTATTTGGCTCTTCAGTTTCAAATCGCATTAAAGTTGCGTTTGCGTTTGTTGATGAGAAAAATCGCATTAAAGTTGCGTTTGCGTTTGTTGATGAGAAAAAGAAATCATTTTCCTGAACTGAGATCATTTCCATGATGAAGGAAATAAGAATTTTAGAGGTTCTTCAAAGAAATATTTTGGGATGACGGAAAATGAAGTATGGCTGCACTTAAATAAGCAAGAACAAATAAATACTCCATACAACCCTAGTTTTGTACGACATGATTCACATCCATTTGTTACACGTCTCCTAACAAGTGTACTTCATCGCATCGCTTAAAAATCATGGTAATCTAAACGACATCTCTTCGTAATACGCATTAGATTTTCTTGGATTCTTGTATTAAGTTCCCTTTGATTTATAGTGAAAACGCCTTCTAGAATTTCTTATTCCACAAGAAAATCCTCAAATCACTTTTCAAAAACTCTTTTCCACTATCGGGAAAAACTCTCAAAAATTACCACGGCATCTTCTTCGCCTACCACCGTAGTTGGACCCATTTGATACACTTCCTTACACGGAAATGATCTCCCTGCAATCTATTCGATTGCAAACACACATAACACTTTTTACTAGTCCACCCCCTAGGGTTAGTCTTCGATCTTAAATTTGATGACTACGATTTACCTGATGCCACCTTAGGTCCTTTAATTCAACCTTTCCGATATTCCAGTGGTGATAAAATCTTACTCGAGGCCCAAAAAAGGTCTGGCCTCTCACTACCCGGATACTTATGACATCCGTCCTCTTACCTTCCATCCAGACCCTTTCCGAATTAATTGGGTTGGAGTCTCCAACCCAATCAAGGGATGGTGTAATGGTAAGGACAAGAACAAAACTCTGGGAATTAGCGCTTGGTACAATCGCCTATCCAGGTTCAATGATAATGGATAGAAAATCGAATTGACTTATTTATCCGTCTAGCACATTATAATATTCTCCCCTTTGAGAGTACCCTCTGTTCAGTACTTGTTTCAATATGGAATCCTGCACTAAATTGCTTCATTTCACCGCATCGCGCCATGACCATTACCTTGGCTGATATTGGCTATCTGACTGGTTTATCACCACTTGATCCTGCAATAAATTTCATCTCTTTGGACACAAGAAATCTCTCAAATGAAGGCTAATGTCTCTGCGAAGGAGCGTTCACGTTATGCGATAAACGCATTGTAGCGCCCAAAAAGGGTTTCTCGGAGATCAAGAAAAAGTTCATATATAAGTGACCCCCAGTAAAATTCGAGGACATCATCTTCCTTGCTTATGTATTTTCCAGTCTCTTGGTGCCCAAGAGCGGTGGATGCGTTCGCGGAATCATTCCACTTGCCGCAGAAATTCAATCATGCACCGGATCGATTCCTCTGGCGCCTTTGATGTTAGGCTCCGTCTACAGGATGCTTCATTGCTGCCATCAAGTTGCTCGTAAATTTTCCAAGAATGATGGTAAAGAACCCAAAGAACCATGCCTTATCCCTGCTTGTAATGGTGTAAGTGGTCTCCTCTGGCTTTTGTCTTATTGGGCAACTCTTTATTTTCTTACCATAGCGCTATCCACCCCAAACACATCTGGAAAGGCAAGTCTAGCCTTTAACGCTATAGTCTTGCCAAATTTCTCATTGACGTTACCGATGTAAACGTGTCTAAATCCGTTGGTGACATTGTCGACTCCTTCCTTTGCAAAAGGAATTCCCTTTGCGCTGGTTACTTAATGAGATATGCAGGAGCACCATTTCTCTGATTCTCCAATTTCTCCTTTTAAATTGCACGGAAGCGGTTTCAAAGACTAACGGACAATAATGAAAAAGGGATATTTGCTTCGAAATCTGGCAAGAAATCGAAACAATGGGATATTTGTTCGAGTTAGACCTATAACTCGAACAATGGTGAACTATAATCAAGAGCTATTGACTATAACTCGGGTTAATGCTTGAAAACGCGTCAAACAATAACAATTTTGGAACGAACTCGTCGAACCTATGTTTACAACTGTAAATGAACAACTCATTGTTTTTATTCAATAACTCAATCTTTATATATCTAAAACAATAAAATTGACTCCCTATTTATACTAATAGACCGACTTGCTAAACAAGAAAAAACTAACTTAAAACACGTAAACTCGACTTTCCTAAAGCTAACACAATTGCCCTATATTTCTTATTCGATAACTAGTAAATAAATAAAATAACCAGCTTTAATTTTAAATTGATTATTCCTAAATAGTAATATTTCTAATACGAATAATATTAATTGAGATGACGGCATTAATTACTTGACTTTGGCATTGTCATTTTTGGATCATCCCCTCCCTCTTAAAAAGGAATTGTCCTCAATTCTTGTCGCCTCAATATGTCGGGATCAAATATGAATATTACAAACCCGAACAAACCCGAACACATAGTCGAACCATCTTGGATGCCATCCCGCAGCTCGTTTAACTTTTCTAAGTTCCAGACCCACTCGTGCCAATCACCCCACAACCCTCCTTGCACAAGTCTTGAAATTCTACCATGAACCACTTCAGCTTTACATTCAAATTTCTCCCCTTCAAGAGTTTTTCCGATCTTGCCTTCTTAATGATTATCAAGAGAAGAAATAACAAATTTTGTAACTTGAAGATTGATAAATTCCACTGGCTCCTCCTCATCATAATCGTCAAAAATAGTAGGCAATGCCGGATCAAACTTATCATTGTCCTCGTGGATGGTTTGAAATTCGAACACTATTTCCATGTCTCTTCTCTTTGCCTTTTTTTTTATTAGTTTTTTTCCGGGTGAACAGTCACGCGTGAACAGTAACTTTTTTTTTTTTAAAAAAAAAAAAACCTCACGCCTTGAAGAACAGGGTACTAGAAATTTGCTCCTGAGATGCAAAACCGATTAACCCTAAAACAACCTACTTGAGTTTAACCCTTGAACTCCAATCGCAATCAGAAATTCAACTAACAAGTTGGCTTTAACTCGCCTAGGACCATCTAGATTTAGGAAAATCAAGAGCCGAAGCTTTGATACCACATATGATACGAAAATTACGCGGAAGCGGTTTCAAAGAATAACGAACAATAATTAAATGGGATATTTGCTTCGAAATCTGCCAAGAAATCGAAACAACGGGATATTTGCTTGGGTTAGACCTATAACTCGAACAATGGTGAACTATAATCAAGACCTATTTATTATAACTCGGGTTAATGCTTGAAAATGCGTCAAACAAAAATTTTTTTGGAAAGAACTCGTCGAACTGATGTTTACAACTGTAAACGAAAAACTCACTGTTTTTATTCAATAACTCAATCTTTTTATATCTAAAAAAGTACAATTAACTCCCATTTATACTAATAGACCGACTTGCTAAACAAGCCAAAACCAACTTAAAATACGTTGAAACTTACCTAAACTCGAATTTCTTAAAGCTAACACAATTGCCCTATATTTCTTATTCGATAACAAGGAAATAAATAAAATTAACAGTTGCAATTTTATATTGCTTATTCCTAATTAATAATACTTCTAATACTAATATTATTAATTGAGATGACGACATTAGTTACTTGACTTTGGCATCCTCATTTTTGGATCATCCACTCCCTCTTAGAAAGGAATTGTCCTCAATTCATGTTGCCTCAATATGGCGGGATCAAAGATGAATATTACAAACCCGAACACATAGTCGAACCATCTTGGATGCCATCCCGCAGCTCGTTTACCTTTTCTAAGTTCCAGACCCACTCGTGCCAATAACCCACGACCCTCCTTGCACAAGTCTTGAAGTTCTACCATGAACCACTTCAGTTTTACATTCAAATTTCTCCCCTTCAAGAGTTTTTCCAATCTTGTCTTCTTGATGATTATCAACAGAAGAAATAACAAATTTTGTAACTTGAAGATCGATAACTTCCAATGGCTCCTCCTCATCATAATCGTCAAAAATAGGAGGCAATGCCGGATCAAACTTATCATTGTCCTCGTGGATGGCTTCAAATTCGAACACTCTTTCCATGTCTCTTCTGTTTGCCTTTTTTTTTCGGGCGAACAGTACCACGCGTGAACAGTAACTTTTTAAAAAAAAAAAAAAACCGTCACGCCTTGAAGAACAAGTTACTAGAAATTTGCTCCTGAGATGCAAAACCGATTAACCCTCAAACAACCTGCTTGAGTTTAACCATTGAACTCCAATCGCAATCAGAAACTCAACTAACAATTTGACTTTGAGACGCCTAGGACCGTCTAGATTTATGAAAATCAAGAGCCGAAGCTCTGATACCACTTATGATACGAAAATTGCGTGGAATCGGTTTCAAAGAATAACGAACAATAGTGAAAAAGAGATATTTGCTTTGAAATATGCCAAGAAAATTTAACAATCTTGCTCATTCCGAGGGACATGCGCGGATCATCATGTAACTCCCACTAGGATCCGCTCGTCCTTATCTGAAGCACGGCCTGTCCTGTAAGAAGATCCGCTCGAATCACCATGGAGACGCTCGAATTGTGGCTCTTCAATCCGCTCGTCCCCAGCTAAGGACGCTCGGATCCTGGCACTTTGGTACGCTCGTCCTATGCTCAGGACGGATCCTGACAGAGGGTTCTCCTCTTGTTTGGCTCCTTAGCAATCCGCGGGGATCGTGTTGGGGATGCAAGGATCTTTTCATCATTTCCCATTTCACTTCATTTATTTGCTTAGGCCTCTAGTGTCGGTCTTCTCTTAAATACTTGGTCATTAGATGCGATCCATTTAGCTACATTTTGCCTCATAAATGCAAGGTTAGAGATCCTCTCCTACCAAGGACACAAAACCTCAAAGAATATGCAAAATAGGAAACTAAAGATAAGAAATGGCCCTAATATATGCTAGAAAGCATGGGAACGAGGTTAATCCGGGGACTAAATGTGCTCAAAAATGAGTCACATCAAACATCCCCAAACCGAACCTTTGCTCGTCCCGAGTAAAGTGGTGACTAAAACTATGACCCTTATTTAAACTAGCCTACTAATATAGCTGATATGAGACAATTGGCGGGTCTCACTCCGCCCCTTCAACTCACAACAAGACATCCGTGAGGTAGGGTGCCTTCTTGCAAGGCAAGGTAGGGCTTGCCAAAATGGCAATACATCCAAGCATTAAGCACACAAAACAAGTAATGGATGCATCTACAAAAATGAATAGCCACTTTCCTCATCTAAGTGGCGGACATTATCTAGAAGGGAAGCAATCTAAGGGTACACACTCCATTATAGATATGGTTTCTTCAAGTCACTAAGCCTAGGAGGATACCAATAAATCACCTCCAAGTTGTGTCAAGCTAGGGTACCTTCGTCCTCAATCGCTAAATACTTTCGTCAAGAGTAGACTCCTTATGGTGTTAAAAACACTGTAGGATCGCGAAATTCCCCTTCTTGCCTAGACAAGAAGAAGGGTCGTCCCCTCTCCACCATGCACGAAAGTGGGTTCAATGGAAAAAAGGGATCAATGTATTTTTAGTTTCATAATGGGAGTTTGAATTTGATTTTGTTGTTCCCCCCAATTTCTTGTGGCATTTGACATTTTTGAGAACAATTTCTCTTGCCATTTCTTTGATGTTTGGCAATTTGATGCTTGACAATTTTCAACTTTTTGCATTTTTGAACATTTTCAAAGTCACCCTAATTTGTAACGAGGGTGCTTTTATTTGAAGCATAGGAGTTCTTGTTTTTGTACTCCTCTTTTCTTTGATGCAATTTGCAAACTTTTTCATTTTCATTTTGAATGCTTGAACTCAAATCGATAGTTTTTGTTCCCATTCCCTTTTTATTGACAAAATGTGATAGAAGTGGAAGATGGTTGCATGGTTTAGAGGGTCACCTTGGAATAAACGGTAGCCAAGGAGTTACAACACCACAAGGTACTCTTGACTAGGCCTTAATCCATGGGTCAAACGATACTAGCCTGACACATACTAGGGTGTTTTAGAGGTATTCTAATAAGCAAAGTCTCAAGAAGAAAAAGCATCTACAAGGGCCTTATATACACTTGTCAAGTTTCCCAAATAGATGATTTCACAAAAATTTTCCTACAATGCAACTACATGCCATGATGCAACTAACATATATTACAACTCTAATGCATATGCTTCTATCAACTAGTATGCCATATAAACTACATGCAACTCCTAAGATCACATTGGTTTGTACCGTATCAATCAAAATAGAGCCACATTGTCATTAACATAGAGAGGAAAAAGGAAATTGGAAAGATCATACCATGCGGTCTTCATATTCCTCATGCCTCGGATGTGGCGTAGTTGATCCAATGTGATAGGAGGATAAACAAACACAAATATGAAAGATCACAGATCCAAATTAGACTCTCTAATTAAAACAAATTATCTCATAAGATGTTATTTTAGTGATCTATGTAACATGCATGCAAATATAAAAGCATAATAATAAAGATTAAGGAAATACAATTTCCTTACATTCATATAAAGGTGAAAATGGGCACAATCTAGATCACCTATCTAGATTATTCTTGTGCTAAATAAAGATGGATGATCCTCCTAGTACAAATCTACAAAAAAGAAGACCTCCTTCAAGAAGCACCCAAGAACTAAACACCCAACAATCTAACAAATATTAACTAGATATTTGTTAAATATAACCCTTGATAATATGTAAATATTATTAATAAATATTAGTGAATGTTTATTTTAATTACTAACAATCTTAGTAAATGATCTATATTAATTCTAGAGAGATGTACCAACTTTTATTCACATGCAAAATGCACAAGTGAGCAAACAAATAATAAATAAAAGTTGGTCTATAAAGGAGGGAGTGGACGGGTGGAGTATGTGGAGTGTGGGAGAGATTTTTGCTTTATTTTATGTCTAATGTCATTATACATAAAATAGAACAAAAGTTGATGGGATAGATCAAAGGCATGAGTGTAATGATTATGTTTATAATCATCTATTTACACTCCACTTATACGGTCCAATGTCCCATTTATGGGTTTATTTTGGTTGTAATATTTGTCGCACAAATACGTGTAATAATACTTTAAGTATCGTTTTATGTTTAAATGCTTCCTGATAAATTTTGTTTAAAGCACTCCGTAAATATACGTGTACCTCTACCCATATTATTTACGTACTAATATTAGTCACATTAATCAATTAGTACAATTTTAGTGAATTGACAATTAATTAACTAAAACCCGTCTCAAAAAATTTATTATTCAATTATCGCATAATTAAATAATAACTGCCGCGCCTCGAGTTCGCAATTCGAAATCTCTCTAAAAGATCGACTAACCTATTAGTCAATAAATAAAGGGACTAAATAAATTGTATCTCATACAATTAATTAGTTGTCAATTGGGGTTTGTTCCTTTAGGTGTGACCGAAAGAGGTCAGTTGATCACCGCCGTCTCACGACAATAACGTCAAACTCTAGTCAGCCAACCGTTATCGATTTACGTTAATCAACTGACGAGGATCATAAAATAAATATCCTACTGATATTCCTTTAAGGAGATTTATTATGTAAACGCACTATTGTGGAGGACACTAACTCCAACAATCTCCCACTTGTCCGACACAAGGTGTGCGCTACCAATTCTCTTGTCCGTTTTAATCTCCCACTCTATGCAAGGTGTCTTTCAGGTCGCACTTGCACATGAACATATCCCGAGTGGTTTTCTCGATCGGGAGTGTGACTACAAGACCAGAAAAATCTCCCACAGATTACTTCCAAGCGTGGCCACGCATTTATAGTCACAACTCCTCGAGTGGCCTTGAGATATAGTAACCCAACGTGGGTGAACAGTTCATGTATGCCCTATCTATCTTTGCTCAATACAGATCATCATAACTCAGAAGATGCCCTTTGGCCTCCTTTCACGGTACGACCTAGGACAAAAACCAAAGTCACTCAGAAACTAAACTGACTTGGATAATGGTCTCCAGTCAAAAGAATCGACTCCTAGGAACATCTTAGAGATCCCTGTCACGACCAGGCGTCTATAATAGAACGAAGGGACTCTCTAAATGGTCACTGTCCGGTAAAGTGTCACACACTCTGCCTATGTAATCGACTAGTCATCACGAATGACCTCATGGTGTTGAAAAACCATCAATCGACTTATAATCTAGTCACTCCGAGACGTCACCTCATTAAGTGACTAGGGACAAATACAATGTTCATCTTATTCACTTGAATAGTGTTCAACATTGTCTCCACAACTTATTCAGATAAACAAGGTATTACAAATTTAGTCATACTAAATAAAAGAATTCATAAATAAATGCTTAAACAAAGAATCTGATTATCATATATATAAAAAGTGATACAATATCTAATTATTACATATCCATAATCTAAAGAAATTCTGGTACTCGTCCCAATCCCATTGCGACGACATGACCATCATGTAGCCTTTGATAAAGGCTTGGTTAAAGGATCAGCTACATTATCGTCTGTCCCAACCTTACAAATGTCAATTTCCTTCCTTTCCACATAATCTCTAATTACATGGTATTTCCTTTCAATGTGTCTAGATTTATTACTAGACTTCGGCTCTTTGGCTTGAAAAACAGCCCCATTATTATCACAATATAGAGTGATCGTATCTTTGGCGGAATGGACTACTCCTAGTCCCTCCATGAATTTCCGAATCCAAACAACTTCCTTTGTAGCCTCAGACGCTGTAAGGTACTCAGCCTCTGTTGTAGAATCCGCGGTAACGCTTTGCTTGAAGCTCTTCCAGCAAACTGCTCCTCCATTTAGCATAAACACATAGCCGGATTGGGATTTCATATCATCTCGATCGGTTTGGAAACTTGCATCCGTGTAACCTCTTACACGCAACTCAGTTTCTCCTCCAAACACTAAGAACGAATCCTTAGTCCTTCTCAAGTACTTAAGGATGTTCTTTACGCCTATCCAGTGACTCTCACCAGGCTTGGCTTGATAACGACTTGTCATCCCCAAGGCATACGCAATGTAGGGACGAGTACAAATCATAGCATGCATGATATACCCAACAACGGAAGCATAAGGGACGGTCTTCATGTGTTCAATATCCTTAGGGGTAGAGGGAGACTGTGACTTGCTCAAAGTGATCCCTTGGCCCATAGGTAGAAATCCTCTCTTCGAGTCTTTCATATTGAACCGGTCAAGAACTTTGTCAATATAAGCTTCTTGACTCAATGCTAGTATCCTTTTGGACCTATCCCTATAGATCCGGATACCCAAGATTCGTTGTGCCTCTCCCAAGTCCTTCATCTGGAAGTGATTCCCTAGCCACTCCTTAACGGAAGTGAGCGATGGAATATCATTCCCTATGAGCAATATGTCATCCACATATAGGACAAGAAATGCAACCTTACTCCCACTAAACTTCATGTATAAACACGGTTCTTCAACACTTCTAGTGAAACCATATTGTTTAATAACATGATCAAAGCAATGATTCCAACTCCTAGATACTTGCTTAAGAACATAGATGGACTTCTTGAGCTTACACACCTTCTTAGGGTTAGATGTATCCACAAAACCTTCAGCTTGTGTCATGTACACTTCCTCTTCTAGAATCGCATTCAAGAAGGCGGTTTTGATATCCATTTGCCAAATCTCATAATCATGAAACGCGGCAACTGCAAAGATTATCCTAATGGACCGAAGCATAGCGACTGGAGCGAAGGTTTCGTCATAGTGTAGACCATGAACTTGGGTGAAACCTTTTGCCACCAATCTAGCTTTATAAACATCTATATGTTTATCCACGCCGAGCTTAATTTTATATATCCATTTACACTGAAGGGGTCGCACTCCCTCAGGTAAATCCACCAAGTCCCATACTTGGTTCTCGTACATGGAATCCATTTCGGACCGCATGGCTTCTAGCCAATGCGAGGAGTCGGGACTAGACATGGCCGATTTATAGGTAGTGGGTTCATCACTTTCCAAAAGTAACAAAACATCATCCTCTTCAATGTTACCAAGGTAGAGGTCAGGTGGATTGGAAATCCTACTTGACTTTCTAGGAACGATTACCGTTTCAGAGGAGGAGGGAATGTTATCCTCCACGTTCTCCTCTACCTCATTCTCGGTTTGTGGCTCTCGAACTTCGTCAAGTTCAAAATTCCTCCCACTCTGTCTTATAGAAATAAACTTTCTTTCTAGGAAGACAGTATCACGATCCACAAACACTTTGATCTCGTGTTTATTGTAGAAGTAATAGCCACGTGTTTCCCTTGAATATCCTACAAAAAGACATTTGTCAGACCTGGGTGCAAGTTTATTGTCAGACTTGATCTTGACGTACGCTTCGCAACCCCAAATGCGCATGAATGACAAATGGGGGACTTTCCCTGTCCATATCTCATATGGAGTCTTATCGGCCCCTTTAGTCGGACTTCGATTTAGTGAAAATATTGCAGACAAGAGGGCATAACCCCAAAACGAATCAGGAAGCTCAGTTAGACTCATCATAGACTGAACCATATCTAGTAAAGTGCGGTTTCACCTTTCGGCCACACGATTTAATTGTGGTGTGCCAGGAGGAGTCCATTGTGATACTATACCACAATCTTTTAGGTGTGAATCAAATTTAGAATTTAGATATTCACCACCACGATCGGATCGTAGGGTCTTAATCTTTTTATCCAATTGGTTCTCTACTTCATTCTGAAACTCCTTGAACTTGTCAAAAGTTTCACTCTTGTTCTTAATCAAGTAGACATACCCATATCTACTCAAGTCATCAGTAAAAGTAATGAAGTAGTGAAAACCTCCTCTAGCGGTGATGGTTAATGGTCCACACACATCCGTATGTATGAGAGCCAAAACCTCACTAGCTCGTGTCCCTTTTCCCGTAAAAGGTGCACGAGTCATCTTGCCTAAAAGGCAAACCTCGCATATACCATAAGATTCGAAATCAAATGGTTTGAGCACTTTTGATGAAGCAAGTCTCTTAATGCGTCTTTCGTTTATGTGACCTAAACGACAATGCCAAAGGTAGGATTCATTTGGATCACCCATTTTGAGCTTTTTAGTTTCCACATGATAAACGTCATTAACATCATTTAATACATAAATACCTCCAATTGAAATGGCCTTGCCATAACCCAAATCATTTAACGAAAAAGTACAAGTATTGTCCTTAATCATAAAACAAAAGCCTTCCGCGTCTAACGCGGAAATGGAGATGATGTTCTTGGTTAAAGTTGGTACAAAATAACACTTATTTAAAAACAACTCTAAACCACTAGCTAAAGTGAGCACATAGGTCTCCACGGAAATGGCCGCTACTCTAGCTCCATTGCCCATGCAGAGATCCATATCACCTTTTGCTAGTGCTCGCACGTCGCATAAACCCTGCAAATGATTACAAAGGTGAGAGCCACACCCGGTATCTAGTACCCAAGTGGAAGTAAAAGCGTAATTAACGTCTATCACATAAAGAGAGGAAATCATACCAATAGGCGTCACACGCCCTTCCTTGAGGTCCTCCAAGTATTTGGGGCAACTTCTCCTATAATGCCCCTTCCCATTGCAATGGAAACATTCGACCTCGGAGAGTTTGACACTCTTTGCCTTCGGTTTGCCATTCTAAATGGCTTTCCCCTTTCCCTTATCTTGTTTCTTTGACGATTTCTTGAATTGGGACTTTTCCTTCCCCTTTCCCTTCCTAACTCCAAGGGACATATTCTTTAACTTCATAGTTAGAACATCCCCTTTGTCACTCCCACTAGCTTCCATGTCCATCTCCGCTTGGGTGAGGAGTGCATAAATTTCATGATCTCTTATCCATGCCATTCATGTTGTAGTTTACCCGAAAGTGGGCAAACTTGGTGGGAAGTGAGTGGAGGATGCGATCCACCACAAGAGTTTTAGGAATGTTACACCATAGACGCTCTAGGATGTCAACATATTCGATCATTTTAAGTACAAGGCGACCAACCTTTTGTCCCCTCTCAAGCTTTGCTTCAAAGAAGCGTGCCGCCGTATCGTATTAGCGGACTTTAGGTGTTTGTGAAAACATAGTAGTCATACGAGTGAATATCTCGTATTCATTTAAAGAAATGGATGAAAGCTTGAGCTTTGGGGACATCGACCATATCAACACATTTTTGATATCATTGGACATCCTCATATAGTCATCATAGGCGGTCCGCACCGCTGATGAAGCCCTTGCACCGGGCTCGATGGGAGCGGCATCGGTCAAGTAAGCAACTACATTGTCGGACAACGCGGCGCTTTTGATGTTGGATTCCCATTCAAGAAAGTTACAACCGTTATATTTTAAAATACATTTGTCCATTACGGACCTTAGCCATGAACCTTTGCCTAGTGGAGTAGTCGATGGAGTTGATGAAGTTGCCATTGCGAATTAAAATGCTACAACAAAATAAGGAAATATTAAGATTCATTGTTTTAAATTTACTTGAGAAACATATTAAACAAGTGTTAACATTTATATAACGATCTCCCACTAAATTATATAAATGATTCCAAGATCCATTTTTAAACAAAAAACGAGCATCGCTTGGGCGAAACATTCCATAATCGTGTAAATTCGGTAAGTCAACGTTTGACTAATTCTACCTCTATAACTCTTGGTCGAGGAATTTCCTTAAACCCATCTACTAGCCCCGGAACACAAGACCGTCTTATATCCCGTTGAGTCCAACCAAGTTTGGCGCGTGATAACCTTTTATCACCCTACTTACCCGAGGTAAAAAGAAAACACCCCGCTTGGGCGAGCGTGACTCTAATGAACAAGGGATTCATAGGTGTTACTAATTGGTAAGGCTAATCTCAATTTTAGTTATGTGAGAGATCTTGTCAATTTAGTCATAAATTCCCTATAAGTGAACTAAGTCGGCAAATATAAATGACGTGAATTGACTATCGCGAAAATAAAATGCATGTGAATGGCGATTTTGGCATGCGCGAAAAATAAAAGCAAGCAAGCATATGAATAATCCTAGTATGGCCTCCTAGTTAATAAAAACTAAACTATTACATATCGGAAACCAACTCCTTGGTCCCTTGCCTTTTCATAGGAACATCTTCCAAAAGGGGCTCCTTCTTGTGGGATTTGGAACACCTTTCCAAAAATAGACTCCGTCTCGATGTAAATCCGTCTTTTGGAAACGCCGGTAAAAATAACTATTACAATCAAATTACATAGCTATTCCTATTATACATTAATTAATAAAATAAATAAAAACTATTCATTAATTACAAACCGACGACACGAGATCGTATTTAAATTACAAACAAATCGCTATTCCCATTCATTTCGGGTAATAACGATTAACAAATAACTAGGCCATACTAGGTACAACAAAATAAATACTATGACAATCATTCAATCAACATAAATAAATATGCTTAAAATGCTTTAAAATGATGCCAAAATCGCCCTATCTAACAATCGTTGGTATCTATCTCGGTTTTGTGGATTTAATCGATTTTTAACTTAATCAATAATTAACACTTAAATCTCATTGAATTCCAAACTAATTGTCTAAACTTTTTTGAACTTCAAAAATTAGTCCTCACTAATTTGATGATGAATAATTAGTTTGATTTGGTGTTATTTGCTAATTTAATCGGTAAAATCATAACTTTCAAGTAATAAATCCAAAATAATTGAAAATATAACAAAATATTGAAACTAAAAATTTTGAGTATTATGGAACACTCTCAAGAACACCAAAAGGTCAAAAAATTTTCCCAAAAATTTCGGATAAATTTTATGAACAAAAAGATCGATATTTATCTGTTTTTAACCACTAAAACCAATAAACATCAAAACCAGGTGAAATTACATTTTAAATTTCACTTTTAACTTTTAAAACATATTATTGAATGTACATAAATTTATCAAGGACAGAATCATCCGTTTCAATCTTATGATTAATTTAATTCACTTTTATCGACTTTTATCTCATAAAATCAACAAACATGCAAAACTTCAAACCAACCTTCGGAATTTTACATACAATCTGTAGAAAATATACATGAAACAATATAAAAATTTCATGACCTGAATCAACCTTTAACAATTTTTAGTTAACTCTTAACAAAAATACGGCATTTTTGACTCGGTTTTCTACAAAAATCATTAAAAATAGCAAAATAACTTCACAAAACACCAAATTTTACAACAAATCTTTTGCGATCAGTAGGTATGCATGCCCAAAAAGTTTCGTGCTAAAACCTCTTCTAACACAATTTTTGAGTATTTTAAATTATCTCATAATTTATTAAATATGCTCAAAATTAACATGCAAATTACAAGCCTAGCTCAGGATATTACTTGAAAGATAATAGATCTAAATTAGACTCTCTAATTAAAACAAATAATCTCATAATATGTTATTTTAGTGATCTATGTAACATGCATGCAAATATAAAAGCATAATAATAAAGATTAAGAAAATACAATTTCCTTACATTGATATAAAGGTAAAAATGGGCACAATCTAGATCAGCTATCTAGATTGTTCTTGTGCTAAACAAAGATGGATGATCCTCCTAGTACAAATCTCCAAATAAGAAGACCTCTTTCAAGAAGCACCCAAGAACAAAACACCCAACAATCTAACAAATATTAACTAGATATTTGTTAAATATAACCCTTGATAATATGTAAATATTACTGACAAATATTAGTGAATGTTTATTTTAATTACTAACAATCATAGTAATTGATCTATATTAATTTTAGAGAGATGTACCAACTTTTATTCACATGCAAAATGCACAAGTGAGCAAACAAATAATGAATAAAAGTTGGTCTATAAAGGAGGGAGTGGACGGGTGGAGTAGGTGGAGTGTGGGAGAGATTTTTGCATTATTTTATGTCCAATGTCAGTATACATAAAATAGAACAAAAGTTGATGGGATAGATCAAAGGCATGAATGTAATGATTATGTTTATAATCATCCATTTACACTCCACTTACACGGTTCAATGTCCCATTTACGGGTCCATTTTGGTTCTAATATTTGTCGCACAAATACGTGTAATAATACTTTAAACATCGTTTTATGTTTAAATGCTTCTCGATAAATTTTGTTCAAAACACTCCGTAAATATACGTGTACCGCTACACATATTATTTACGTACTAATATTAATCACATTAATCAATTAGTAAAATTTTAGTGAATTAACAATTAATTAACTAAAACCCGTCTCATAAAATTTATTATTCAGTTATCGCATAATTAAATAATAACTGTCGCGCCTCGAGTTCGCAACTCGAAATCTCTCTAAAAGATCGACTAACCTATTAGTCAATAAATCAAGGGACTAAATAAATTATAACTCATACAATTAGTTAGTTGTCAATTGGGGTTTGATCCTTTAGGTGTGACCGAAAGGGGTCAGTTGATCACCGCCGTCTCACGACAATAACGTCAAACTCTAGTCAGCCAACCGTTATCGATTTACGTTAATCAACTGACGAGGATCATAAAATAAATATCCTAATGATAATCCGTTAATGAGATTTAATATGTAAACGCACTATTGTGGAGGACACTAACTCCAACAAAATATATACAATATACAATTCTATACTACGAACGAAATGAACATGTTTTTGGTTTTTCAAATTTTCAAATTTTTACGGTTTTGTTTTTATGAAATGAAAGAACAAATTTTTGTGTTTTTTCGAAATTTTTCAATTTTTATCATTTTTGATTTTAAAAGTTAAGTTAGAATTTCCCATCCCCACATTAGTATGGGCATTGTCCTCAATGGCCAAAACGATAGGAAATTATGCAATGCAAACTAAATGGAAATGCATGATTTCTACACTAATATGCAAACTATATGATATATATATCATATGTGTGTGTGTGTGTGTGTGTGTGTGTGTGTGTGTGTGTGTGTGTGTGTGTGTGTGTGTGTGTGTGTGTGTGTGTGTGTGTGTGTGTGTGTGTGTGCGTGTGTGTGTGTGCGTGTGTGTGTGTGTGCGTGTGTGATGCATTCTAATCTACCCTATATGATGCATGATTTTATTGGTTGGAGAGGTAATTTAAATTAACTCCCATTCCTTGTGTTTGAACTTCCCCAAACCAATCAAAACACCATTTCTAGTGTAAAAAAGAGGGAGTTCATGCACAAGGTAAATATGCAATGCATGAAGCTAATTGTCATTTTGGATTTTCAAAGTGGGAACAAATAAATTTATCATCACCTTGATGTTGCTAAGGTGGAAAATAGTCCTTAATTTTTACAAGGACACCTCTAGAGTTTGAAACAATTAATCAAAAATCAAGTTAGAAAAGCATAAAATGTTTGAAATGAAAAATGAGAGGGAATAGAAGAGCTTCACCTAGGCCATGGTGGGTGCCTCATGCCCGCTCTATTAAGCCAATGAATATCTTCATTAGTCGTCGTCCTCTCCTCCGAGATTATCATCCCATTGTGCTTGTGATTCATCACTCTCATAAAAATCCATAAATTCATCCCCATCGCTGTTCACCTCTACCGCGTTGCCACCACTAGACCCCACTCCTTCTCCTTCTCCATGTCCATGTGCTCCACCGTTGGCATGCTCCGATTTGGGAAAGAGAATTTCCATTTGAGCCCAAGAGGGAAGCATTCCCTCTTCATTGATGTACCCTTAGTGAGCCAACTGGTGGAATTGAGGATAAAGAGCATAGTAATTGTCTACTCTATCTTCATATTGCCTTCGGTGTAAATCTTGGAGTAGACCCATTGTGAAGTCATCTCTAGGAAGGATGAAAGGATTTTGGTGATTGTAGGGTTGATATGGAAATGGGTAAGGTGGGATGGCAATTCTTTCTTGTTCATTTGCTTGAGGCTCATTTTGTTGAGTTTGAGTAGGAGGTGGGGTTCGATTTGCTTGGCTTGAATGAGTTGGTACAAGGTAGGATGACACTTGTGAAATGGGGCCCCTTCTAGGCGATACTCTTGATAATCCTTCCATAGGAAGAAAAAGAGGGGTGCTTCCCTTGGTGAGCCACTTGATTCTTCGCTCAAAGCCTTCAAAGGTGATCCAATGGTGGTGTCGAAAGATTAGTGATTCATCAATCTTGGTAGTACCCGGAAGGGGTACATATGCATTGTTGTTGTTAAAGTTGGGATTGGAGAACTTTGCAAGTCTTGTTACTAATCCTCCATTGACAATGTGGATCATACCATCATCATCTCCATTCTGGAATTTTTCCCACCTCTCATGAAGAAATAAGGGTGCATTAAAATGATAACCGCTCCTCCCTTGTATCCTCAAATAAGACTCCATAAAGACTAGATTAAGTTCGTTCACAACCACGGGATCACGGCGAGCTATGAGAGTGCTTGCAATAAACCGGTAGGTGAGCCGGATGATGGGGTTTTGGATAAAAGAGGCCGAGCATTCCTTTATTAATGAGAAATCACGACCCGTCAAGGCTCACCATAGTGGTGCTATGCTATAGTTCCGAGGTTTTGATGTACGGGTAGGAGATACATCAAGTCCCAACACACTCGCAAATTCCACAAGGGTCATCATTCGTGTTGTGTTCTCAAGTCAAAATTCCACACAAATTGTCTTGTTTAAGGTTGATATTTTCAGAAAACTCAAGAATTCGAGGGCTAGTGGTCGATATCTAAGCTCATGCATGTTGAACATAGTTGAAAGACCAAATAATTCGAAGAGTGCCTCGGTTTGATGGTAAATTCCTAGTTTCCTTAATGTCTCATGGCAAATGAACTTAGTTGGAAGAATATTCTTACTTAGGAGACGGTGAAAGACGATTCTTTGAGCATCATTGACAAATTCTATGTTCGAGAACTCATTTAGTCTTGAAAGATCGATGATTTCTTCATTTTCTCTTCTCAATGTGTTGAGATGAGAGGTTGAAGAGCTTCCTATGACCCTTGTTCTTCTTCTTTGTTTTGGTAGGGATCCTCTTGTTCTCATCTTAAAAGTAGATCTTGAGATTTTGCTTGCCTAAGATGAAGATTAATCTTTTCAATTGAGATCCCTTCAAACCCTAGGTTTTGGGTGTTTTTATTTTGGAGATGCAATTGGGTGTTTTTGGTGTGTTTTGAGCACTTGGTAGAGGATTTTATATTTTATAGAGGAAAGAAGGATGAGGTGTCCCAATATGTGTGGTTGGGAGAAGAATAAGCTTGTCGAAAGTAGAAGAGCAGCACGGGAGGGAGACGCGCGGATCGCAGTCGGGACGCGCGGATTCTGTTCTGTAGAAAAATTATATGAGTAGGTAGGGACGCGCGGATCGGGACAGCTCGAACGGATTCTTTCGAGGGCGCTCGACGTGCAGGTTTTGTTACAGCAAAATTTCATAAGTTTGGAACTTCCTAGGACGTGCGGATCGAAAATGGGATGAGCGTCTTGTTGTTGGGGACGAGCGTCCTGACGCCAGTTTGCGCAGATTCTCTTACAGGACTTTTTCCCACAACTTGAGGCCTTCCAGCTCCCACGTCCTGATGTCAGGATGCTCGGATCGTCTCCGAGGACGCTCAGATTCTCTTCAGCTCCCACGAGCCAACCAATTCCTCCTTTTTGCTCTTCTTTCTCCTTATTTTGTTCATTGACAAGGGTGCTTCCCCACACTTGAATTGTTTCATTCTTCATTCATCAAACACGATTAGTAGCACTCTCTCAACGACTCTCATGTCAAAATCATGCTTATGAAGAAGTAAGTTAAAAATAGAAGTAAGAAGGATTAGTATATTTACAAGTGGTGGTTTAGAGAGGACTCCACCAAACTCTCTCATTTGATGGTCTTATCATGGCGGGAGAGGCTCGAGGCGGATGACCTATACATCTCCGATGAATGCTGCTTCATAATACGGTTTCAATCATTGACCGTTGACCTTGAACTTGTTCCCATCCTCCGACCTTATCTCAAAGTCTCCATATTTTCCTACTTCGATGATTACATAGGGACCCTTTAGCTTCCCAGAAAAAGTCGATATCGGGGGTTAAATAGAAGGACTTTGTCTCCCTTGTGCAAGGCTTTTTGCGAGCATTTTGGTCCGTTCCTTGTAGATCTTAGCATTTTCGTAGGAGTGTAGTCAGAATTTCTCCAACTCTTGAATTTGCAATATTCTCTTTTGACCACTTAGCTTGAGATCAAGGTTGAGAGCTTTGATTGCCCAAAAGGCTTTGTACTCTAGCTCAATTGGCAAATGGCATGCCTTTACATAGGCTAGCTTGTAAGGGGAGGCTCCTATGTGAGTCTTATAGGCCGTCCTGTAAGCCCAAAGAGTATCATCAAGCTTCATTTTCCAATCCTTATGAGTCTTGTTAACAACCTTTTCAAGAATTTGCTTGATATCTCTATTCGAAACTTCAACTTGACCGCTTGTTTGAGGATGGTATCCCAAGCTGGTTCTATGTTGAACATCATACTTTGTCAAAAGAGATGTGAGTTTCTTTTCATGGAAATGTGTCCCTCCATCGCTAATGATTGCTCTAGGGACTCCGAATCTTGGAAAGATTACTTTCTTGAGGAGTTTAGTAACCGTTTTGGCATCATCGGTTAGAGTAGCAATTGCTTCTACCCACTTTGATACATAATCAACGCCTACAAGAATGTACTTGTTTCCTAGAGATGTTACAAACGGTCCTTGGTAGTCAATTCCCCATACATCGAAAATTTCTACCTCCAATATTCCTCGTTGTGGCATCTCATTTCTCCAAGAAATGTTCCCGGTTCTTTGGCAAGGATCACAATGGAGAATAAATTCTCTAGCATCTTCAAACATGGTAGGCCAAAAGAAGCCCGATTTAAGGACTTTAGCAATAGTTCTTCGTGCTCCATGATGTCCTCCATATGGTGATGAATGGAATCCCTCTAAAACACCTTGAAGCACCCATTGGGGTATGCATCTTCGGTAAAGTCCATCACTACATTCCTTGTAAAGATTGGGATCGTCCCAAAAGTACCTCTTCATTTCAAACAAGAATCTCTTTCTTTGATTGTAGTTAAAATTTGGGGGAAGGACTCCTCCAACAATGTATTTAGCATAGTCGGCGAACCATGGTGTGGTGTGCTTCTCGAGTTGTGAATGGATGGCCATGAAAATATCATCGGGGAAAGAGTCATTGATTGGTGTCTCTCCCTCATCATCAAGGAATTGAATTCTTGACAAGTGATCCGCAACCACATTTTCGGCTCCCTTCTTATCCCTTATCTCCAAATCAAATTCTTGGAGTAGCAGAACCACCTCAACAATCTTGGTTTTGCTTCTTTATCAAGAGATGTCTAAGAGCACGGTGGTCCGAGAAAACAATCACTTTTGATCCAAGCAAATAAGAACGGAATTTGTTTAAAGCATAGCCAATGGCAAGAAGTTCCTTCTCGGTGGTGTCATAGTTCACTTGGGCGGCATCAAGAGTCTTGCTTATGTAATAGATAGCATGCAAATCCTTTCCTACCCGTTGGCCAAGAATCGCTCCAACGGCGTAGTTACTTGCACCGCACATGATCTCAAATGGTAGTTCCCAATTTGGTGGTTGGATGATTGGTGCCGAGATTAGTGCTTCCTTGATCCTTTCAAAAGCTTCAACACATTCATTAGTGAATTGGAATTGGGCATCCTTAATCAAAAGTTGAGTGAGGGGTTTTGGGATTTTGGAAAAGTCTTTTATAAAACGGCAATAGAACCTCGCATGAACGAGAAAGCTCCACACTCCTCTAACATTTACGGGAAGTGGAAGTTTCTCTATCACCTCAACTTTGGCTTTGTCAACTTCGATGCCCTTTTCAGAGATTAAATGACCCAAGACAATACCTTCATTGACCATAAAATGACACTTTTCCCAATTCAAGACAAGGCTAACATCTTCACATGCCTTTGCAATACAAGAGAAAGGTTATGCAAACAAGAATTAAAGTCTTTTTCCTAAACGCTAAAATCATCCATAAAAACTTCCATTATAGTTTCTAAGTAATCGGAAAAAACACTCATCACGCATCTTTGGAAAGTAGCGGGAGCATTACATAGCCCGAAGGGCATTCTCCTATATGCAAAAGTACCGTCGGGACATGTGAAAGTAGTCTTTTGTTGGTCATCCGGGTGTATCGGGATTTGGAAGAATCCCGAGTACCCGTTAAGGTAACAATAGAATTTGTTAGAGACTAACCTCTCAAGAATTTGGTCAATGAATGGTAGGGGGAAATGATCCGATAACCAGTGATCTTCCTTGTGGGTATTAGCTCGTTCTTATCATTTGTTACCACCATGGTACCTCCTTTCTTAGGTACCACTTGAACGAGGCTAACCCACAAGGAATCCGATATATGATAAACGATTCCCGCATCAAGTAATTTCATAACCTCCGTTTTTACAACTTCTTGCATGTGGGAGTTTAGTCTCCTTTGTCCTTGGATGGTAGGCCTATGGTCTTCTTCTAGATGAATTCTATGCATGCAAAAATCGGGGCTTATTCCCTTTATATCATCGAGACTATAACCTATAGCCTTTTCATGTTGTTTAACACATCAAGCAAAATTTCCAATTGATTCTCATCAAGTTTTTCATTAACAATCACGGGTTTGGTTTTAGACTCATCAAGGTAAGCATACTTCAAATTTAGGGGAAGGGGTTTTAGAGTTAGAGTTTCTACCTCACTTTCTAGCATTGAAGCCTCACTAGGTACATCTTCCACATCCATTACACACTCCATCCTCGTGGCATATTCTATTTGTTCCTCAAACTCTTCATACCCATTGTAGTCAAATTCCTCGACATACTCGTCTTGCTCCTCGACTTGCATGGTATGATCTTTTGTTATTTTTTCTTCTTTAGTGGATTGTGATGCTTCCTTGAGAATGTTATTTATCAATATGGATTGATCATAGGTGAGATCTTTGTAAGCTAGAGCGGCTTCAAGGAGGTCTACTTCCAATGCCCAACGCTTATTTTTGGCCTCACTTGCTTCTAAGGCTTCCAATGCTTGCAAAGGGTCTTTGATGTGAGTAGTTCTCACATGGTCCACTACACAACAATCTATAAGATCCATCTTGTGAAACAACTAAGAGAAAATGGTGAGAAGTACCTTGAGGAAGTGCTCTCCCTCAAGGTAAAGAAAGACACAACTAAAAACAATTAGCGAAAATCAAATAAATTAAACACCGTCCCCGGCAACGGAGCCATTTTTGGTGCGGTAAAGTCTCGTCGTCAAAGCTATTCACCAAAAATATTTATAACTTCACAAACTACTCTTAGTAAAGAGGTAAGTAAAGGTCGGATCCCAAGGTATGGGTATTGATGTAGGATTTCCAATTGCAAGTAGTTATGTGTTAGGGTGTCACAAATTGGGTTGAGATGAGGTGTAATCTAAACTAATCAACAAGATGAATATAAATTAATGAAAACAAGGTAAAGTAATTAAAGGGGTTTGTAAACAATTGATTAAAAGCACTAGGGTGTCATGGATTCATAGGGGATTCATGGAAATAGATCATACAAACATGTTCTCAATTAAAAGCAAGCACTTATTGTTGTGATGGGATCGAATTAGTGTATATCTTACAATCCCTAGGAAGATTTATGTCCCGGAGCCGAGTCATCTTGACTGTATAACACCTACAACTCGACTTAGTCTCCTCCTATTCAACACTATGCATGGTCTAATGGGGCTCGAGTTGGTTTATGTCTTACAATCCTCATTGAAAAGATAAGGGATGGCCAAAAAATGCAAGGTTTCATAGTCTAGCATTTCATCAAACATAATATGTGCATAGGTTTAAATCACAACAAGCAAGCAATTTAATTATGAAAACATATTAGATTAAGCATAGATCAATCCCCATGTTTGTTTCCTCTAATTCCCCATTAACCCTAGCTAAAGGACTACTCACTCATGATCAAGGTTAACATGCTAATAAGGCTGTCAATCATACTTACAAAGCAAAACATGATGAATAAATGATGTAATTAACAATAATTAAACAAGGGTAAAAAGGGATTATACCTGATACGTGTAATTTATATAGACTTTTTAGCCTCTTATTGCACGCATTTTTATGTCGTTCTCGTTGTTTTGTATTGCAAAATGCCCCGAATTGGCTAATTTTGTTTGTTTCGTCTCATTTGCAGGAACGGACCTTAAAGTGGTGAAATCGTACCTTATTCGTTCCTCCTAGCATGCATTTAAGGAGATGGAAGATTTAGAGCGGAATGATGCACCTCGGGAAGCGTGAAGAAGGTCCTTGGAAGCTAACCAAACGGAGTCCAAGCTGTTTTCAGTGGCTAACACCTCGATCGAGTACTTTATTGGTCGATCGAGAGGTTTTGATAGTAACTGGTGTTCGATCGAGTCCCTGCTGTACTCGATCGAAGTGTGCTGTATTGGAGGTCTTCGATCGAAAGCTATACTTGTTCGATCAAAGGGATTGGCTGAAGATTCACTCGATCGAGAGGAATGAAATGCCTCGATCGAGTGGTTTACTTAATTACTCGGGATTTTTATTCCGTGTTATGTTTTATTTTGTTAAATAATCTCTTCTCTATATAAGGAAGACGCCATTAGGTTAACATACACATTACATTACGCTTAATTACTCTCTTTCTCTTAAAACACTGCTGGAACTTTTTCTCTTGGTTGCTTTGCCTCTTAATTCCAGATCTAAACTTTGTAATCCTTCTCTACTCTTTAATCTTAATTTAATTCTTTGTTTCGCTCTTAATCCTTGCTTCTTAATCTCTATTTAATTATTGTCTTATTTAGTTTATGCTTCATCTTTGTTGCTCTTCTATAATGTCTTTCTCTAGTTTATTTATTGTTATCGTTGTTAATTACACCAATAGCATGAGTAGCTAATTTTCTTTATGCTAGGATTAGGGAGTCATGGTAGTAAGTTGACGATGTTGTGAATAGGTCAGATGATTAGACTGTGAGAACTGTCTCATTAACAAAATAACTGTAATCGTTTAGTCGAGTGCATGCTTTTAAACCCGTTAAATTGGTTAAATTCAATCCTAGATCGGAAGATTGGAATGAACAGACCTGTTATGAACAGTAGACTACCCTAATGAGGACGGAAGTTAAGTTAGTTATAATCTAGGGTGGATAGCGGACCGAAAGGACCTTTCCCTTGCCCTTCTCACTGTTGGAGTATGTGTCCTCGACAATAGTCCGATCACATTATTAAAACTCATAATAAGAATACATAAAGGGATGATTCATTTTATACATCAACTGATCAACATTAATCAGTAATGATTGGCTGACTAGAGTTTGACATTACTGTCGTTTGACGGTGGTGATCAGTTGATCCCTTAAGGCCACACCTAAAGGACAATTCCCTTAATAAATAGGTAAAATTCATTAATCGTATAATGATACAGATTAATTAATTAGTTAAAATAGAACAATTCACGAATGTGAGTAAGAATATGAATCTTATTGTAATTCGATTAAATTAGATTCGTTTTAGTAATTAAGATGTTATATTACTAAAATTTTGTTTATGAAACAATTAAATTAAGAATGAACAGTTAATTATAATTGCAATATGTTGTAGATTATATTAAATGGACCATTTTATTACATGTAATTGGGAATTACTTGTCAATTATTGTATATAATTAAATTAATATATGTAATGATATTTAATTGTTAAATATGCATTAATATTATTAATAACATGTTATGAGTCACATGTCACAAATTATATGACAAATTGACAATTGACAAAAATAAAATGGATTCATTTTATCTAAGTGGACCGGTTTTTTAGAGGATATAAGGGTGAATTGTTTAATTATTTTTATATTATGATGAACACAATGATTACCATTGTAAGCTAGCCTACCGCCTAATATATTTAGAGAAGAACAATTCTAAAAGAGCATGGGCATGCATTGGCTCCCTTGGTCACCCATCCCCACTGGTTTTCCACCCCCACAAATGAATAAGAATTGTTCTTATTCCATCATTCATTCTTACACAATACTTCTTACTCTTCTCTCCTTTTCTCTCTAAAATTAAGTTTTAGAAAAGAAAATTAAGTTGTTCATAAATCTTATATTTTAGTTACTAAAAGTAGTAATAGAAATAATAATAAGATTATTTTTAAGCTCACTAATTTATTTATCTAGTTAATATATAAATTAGTATTAAGGGTTTATCTTGGTGCAATTGAAAGGAGGATCTCACAATATTGAGACTAGGAGGATCATCCATATATTTTAAGCTCAAGAACAAGTAGGAAAGGATTTCTTACTTGTGCCCTTAAAATCCGATTTTCTTATTGAAAGAAGCTTTCTTCTTATCTTTGTTTATTATTTTGTTATGCATGCATAAGATCATCATATTTAATTAATGAGTAATTATATATAAAATTAAAGAGTTTAATTTTGAGGGTTAATGAATCCTTTCACTCACAGTAGATCGTTTGAACTATTTATGACTGAGTTAGTAAATTGCCATGGTGAACCGAATTCCTAGCATACTTCTCTTTATCTGATCACATCTTTAATCCTCTCTGCTTTTATTGCTCTTTGCCTTATTTCTCTTGCCTTAATCACTTTTAGTTAGAAATCATTTAAAAACCCCCAATTATTACCATACAGACTTAGATTAGCAGATAGATATAATAGCCTCCCTATGGAGATCGACCCTACTTCCGCTAAGTTCTGTTAGTAGTCTTAGGTATTATTTTTGGTACTAAAACGACGGTATCAAATTTTGGCGCCGTTGCCGGAGAGACAATTAGCCTATTTATTTGTCTTATTTTCATTTGTCTCAGTCTCAAGGAATTTTTTTAATTCCTTGAGACAGTCCTTATTTATTTTCTCTAGTGTTATTTATGCCGAGGTCTAACAGGTCAGAGTTAGTTCCAGCTGATCTTGAACCAGAGCGGACCTTTCGCTATAGACAAAGATTGCTGAGAAAGAATCAAAAGGATGTATTGTGTACTTTTGAGCCTGATCTTGAACATTTTCTATTTGCAGAAGACCAGTCTTTCGAAGAAGATAATTCTATTTCTGCTGCTAGTTCTGTGAAAATGCCTAATATCGCGAGTCACTCTGAGCCTACAGCCACTTCAATTCCTAAAGGTTTTAACCTCGCCACCGAGAATGAAAATACATTTGACATTCGGCCGTCTTATATCAACCTGGTCGAAAGAAATCTGTATTGTGGTGTAGCTGGAGAGGATCCGCGAAAACATATGGAGGTTTTTACAGATTACTCTTCTACCATTCCCGCTACCAAGGGAGTGACTCATGACAAGATTAAGGAAGCCATATTTCCTTTCTCTTTGACCGATGGAGCCCGAGAATGGCTCACTGATCTTGACAGAACCGCGGCTGGGATCACCAACTGGGAGACCCTAGCCCTTGCTTTCTATAAAAGATACTTTCCTCCACAACGAACAAATCAGCTGAGAGGAAAAATTACAAGCTTCAAGCAAATGCCAGATGAGTATTTTTATGAAGCTTGGAGCAGGTTTAAGAAATTGGTGCGCTCTCTTCCTCATCACGGTTTTGACCAGTGGTTCTTATGCAACCAGTTTTATAATGGGTTGTATGACGACCACCGTGCTATTTTGGTTGCTTCATCAAATGGGCGATTCCAAAAGAATATTGATGATGATAAGGGATGGGGCTTTATAGAGGAGATGGCTAACCATTGGGCTGAATATGGGAACCCAAGAGGAGGAATTAAAATAGTTTCTTCTGTTGATAACGCAGTTGTGGCTCAGCTGGAATCCATGAATGCCAGGTTCGACAAATGGAGTTGTAGAATGCTGGAGATCATCAGACGGTTCACTTGTTGACTAGACAAGAAACTATTTCGTGTGAGAGGTGTGGAGGAGAAGATGGTCACACTGTTGTTGACTGTCTAGCTGAGAAGGAGCAGGTCTATGCCTTTCAACAATATAGGCAAGGAGGCTCCTATTACAACAATCAGAGTGGAGTCCATCCTAATTTGAGATGGACTAGTCAGAATGAATTGAATCCTACCCTTCCACCGCAGCAGCAACAACCATACGTTCCACCTCATAAAGCTCAACAAGGCTTTCAAAATTCCCCATCTTTTCCACCGCCGCATCAAGGTGCTTCCTCTAGTGGTGTAAGTGAGATGACTGAGTTGAAGTCAATGATATAGGCGCTGACTATTCAGCTGTAGAAGAGTGACCAACAGAAAGATGCATCCATCAAGTCACTCGAGTCTCAAATAGCTCAACTCGCCACTAATCAAGCTTCAAGGAAGCCGGGTCATTTACCATCTCAACCTGATAAGAACCATCACGAGACGGTGAATTTGATTAATCTGAGAAGCAGTCTTTCCTACAAAGGACCTAAAATGTCAATAAATGAAGACAAATCAGACCCGGAGATTGCTGTTGCTGAGCGTGAACAGTCGTCATTGTTCGAAAATATGCTAAATCCAAAGAAAGTCCTCGATCGACTCATTTCAGGAGGTCGATCGAGAGGAATGACAGAGAAAAATGCTCGATCGAACGGTTCTGATGTTCGATCGAGCACTGCTGATTTTGAAGACTATGATCGAGTTGATGATAGTCCTCGATCGAAGGAAACTGCTGAGGAAAGTACTCGATCGAGAGGGAAAAGTGGTCAATCGAGTAGAAATGTTGATGATCGTGTTCAAACCTTAGAGGAAAGAAATAAAGGTTTGGAAATTCCTATTACGGTCCCTTTCCCGAGGCGATTGCAGAACAAGAAGGCTGAACAATAGTTCGGAAAATTTGCTGTTACTTTAAAGAACCTTCACGTCAACGTTCACTTCGCCGAATTGCTTACTCAGGTACCCTCTTACATGAAATTTATAAAAGAAATATTAACGCGTAAGAGGCTTATTAGTGATCATGAAATGATAGCTTTGACTGAAATAGGTTCTGCCTTAATTCAGAATAAGACACCACCCAAACAATCTAACCCGGGTAGCTTTTCTATTGCATGCCATATAGGGATCCACTTAATTGATAATGCGCTATGTGACTTAGGAGCTAGCATTAGTGTCTTACCGTTGTCTCTCGCTAAGAGACTGGGTTTGACTAAATTTCATTTTACCAACATGACTGTTCAGATGGCCGATCGTACATTATCACGGCCACTAGGTGTCTTAGAGGACATCCCCGAAGATTCTTATACTCCTATTATTTTAGGACGACCATTTATATTCACTGCTTGTACAATAATAGATGTCGGGGGGAAGACCCTTACTTTTCAGGTAGGTGATGAGGAGCTGACCTTTTATCAGTCCAATGCTCGTAGGGCCCCTATGAAAGTTCAACCTTGGAATGCCTTACCCTCCATAGACCCCGAAACAGATTCTCCAACTGATAATATTGAGTCTTGTGCTGCTATATTGACACCTCCGCCTCACCCTGAGAGGAATACGGAGGACCATTCTGTTGTTTCCCTTACTGCAGGTATAAACAAAGTGGATATTGGAGACTCCGTCGGTCAAGGTGCAGTGAAAGTCAAGCTAAATGATGGGAATGACGTGAAAGACGATGCCAAAAAGATTGACAAAGGAAAGAAGAAAGTGAAGGCGTATGTGGACGCGAACTATTCTTCTCCAACCATTTCAAGCTCATGGCGATCCAAGAGGACGGTCCGCGATGCTGAAGGGACCTCCTCCAGTCAGAAGCCCTATTACGGGCTGTCAAAATGTTTCGGAAGATAAACGGGAAATGTCCCGTTATAAAAACTTTGTAATTTGAATTCCCGTTAGACTTTTTAATTTGCATTTAGACTTTAAGACAATAGCGTAGTTAGTTTTTAGCATAAGACTGAATATAGACTGCGTTTTGTGATTTTGGTATTTACGGGAAATGTTTTTCTGTGTTTTTATGCAGGTTTGGGAAAGGTCAGATGCACTGGGATGCGTGCCAAAGGAAAATATCCCGATCGAGCACTTTTTGTACTCGATCGAGAGAAAAGCCCGGGAAAAGGATTCGATCGAAAGGTTTTTGTCCTCGATCGAAGGGTCCAAAATGGAGGGTTCTCGATCGAAAGGCGTTTTACTCGATCGAGCAGACTGAATGAAGAGACTCATACTCAAAGAATCTACCACATACTCCATATGTCAAATCTTGAGCCATCATAGCTAAGACAAGGAAACAACTACAAGCATGGAAACTACAAGAAAACGGTAAAAAAAATGAACCTTGAGGAACAAGTTCCTCGAGGTTAAAGCACAAATAAAAATAGATAAACAAATAATAACTTAATCACATAACACCGTCCCCGGCAACGGCGCCATTTTGAAGAGAGTGTCGTTGGGGCTCTCAATCAAACACATTTATAATTCTCAACAAACAACTAGTTAGTTGTAAGTCGAGGTCGATCCATGGGACGGTGTGCTTTGGGTTCTAAGTCTATCTATCTCAATTTATGCTAGTGTCACAATTGTTGGGGTTTGTAGTTGTGTTCTAAACTAATGCAAGCAATAAAGTAAAACAAGCAATAAAAGGAAGGATGTAAACAAATGCTTAAAAGTGCTAGGATATCATGGGTTCATGGGGGAATCATGGGAGTTGATCATACAAACATGTTCACAAAGTTGCAAGCAATTTACGTTGTAAAGGAACATAGTTGGTTTATGTCTGACGGTTCTTAGGAAGAGTTGGGTCCCGGAGCCGAATCGATTAGATTGTACAACACCTACAAGTTGACTTACTTTCCTCCTAATCACTTCTATGCATGGTCTAACAAGACTCGAGTTGGTTTATATCTTAAAAATCAAGTTGAATAGATAAGAGATGGTGGTAAATGCAAGGATTCATAGGCTTAGCATTTCATCAAACATAACATGTGAATAGGTTGACATTACAACAAACTAGCAATTTAATTATGGAAACATATTGGATTAAGCATGATTATTCCCCATGTTTACCTCCCTTAATTATCCACTAATCCTAGTTAAGAAACTACTCACTCATTATCATGGAAAACATGTCATTAATGGTGTCAATCATTACAACAAGTATAAACATGATAAGAGCTTAAGGAAAAAAACAATAAAGAGTAAAGAGCAAAGGAATTATACCAACTTGAGATGATTCCAAATAATAAAGCAAAAATTAAAAGAAGAGAACTCGGTTGATTGATGAAGGGTTGTCAATCCTCCAATAATAACCCAATAATCTTCAATCACCTAAAAGTAATAAACTTGAACAATAATTAAGGAGAGATTAATGTGAAATTTGTGGAAAGATTAAAGAGTAATCTAATCTAATCTACTCCTAATCTATTCTAAGAAGATTTTCTAATGTGGAAGCCCCCCTTTGATTATCATCAAAATGGGGTATATATTGTAGTGCATCATTAGGTTAAATAAGGCTAATTTAGTAATTAACTATTCTAAGTTCTAAGTAGGGAAATGCAAGTATTTCGAAGAGATGAGCATCTTTGCTGAAGACGCCACGGTCTGCTCGTACAAAAGGGTAGGACGCTCGAATTGTTGGCAGGGGAGGACGAGCGGCTGAGCAGTCGGGACGCTTGGATTGTTGGAGCAGAGGACGAGCGTCTTGGAGCTTTGGACGCTCGGATTGTTCTTCAGAGTGCTTAGCTTCTTCCTCTCGCGTACTTCTTATTCTTGCAATGTTAGTCTTAGTTCTTGCCTCTCCTTCCATACTCGTTCAGCCAAATTCATCAATGTCCTACCAAATAAGCTCAAGAGACGGGAATTTCTGCCTAATTACCTTCTTTCCTACAAAACATACGAAATGCACTAGGAAAGCAAAATAGAAAGCATTTGACGGATAAAATGGCTATAGAATGTTATAATAGTATGCAAAATAGGTTCAATTAGGGGACTAAATGTGCGCAATTATGAGACATCAAATATCACCAAACCGAACTTTTACTCGTCCCGAGTAAAGAGGTGACTAAAACTAGACCTTTATTTAAACTATCCTACTAATATAACCGATGTGAGACAATTAGCGGGTCTCACTCTGCCCCTTCAATTCACAACAAGACAACCATGAGGTAGGTTGCCTTCTTGCAAGGCAAGGTGGGTCTTGCCAAAATGGCGACACATCCAAGCATTCAAGCACACAAAATCAAGTAATGGATGCATTTACAAAAGAATAGCCTCTTTCCTCATCTAAGTGACGGAAATTATCTAAAGGGGAAGCAATTCAAGGGTACACATTCCATTATAGATATAGTTTCTTCAAACTACTAAGCCTAGAAGTATACCAATAAATCACCTCCAAGTTGTGTCAAGCTAGGGTACCTTTGTCCTCAATCATTAAATGCTTTTGTCAAGAGTAGACTCCCTATGGTGTTAGAAACACTGGAGGATTGCGGAATTCCCCTCCTTGCCTAAACAAGAAGAAGGGTCATCCCCTCTCTACCATGCACAAAAGTGGATACGATGGAAAAGGGATCAATAGAATTTGAGTTTCATATTGGAGTTTGCTTTTGTTGTTGTTTTCCCCCCCAATTTATTGTGGCATTTGACATTTGAGAACATTTTCGTTTTGCCATTTCTTTTGATGTTTGGCATTTTTAACACTTGACAACTTTCAACTTTTTGTTGCATTTCTTTTGAACATTTTCAAAGTCACCCCAATTAGTAACGAGGGTGCCTTATATTTGAAGCATATGAGTTTATATTTTTGTTACTCCTCTTTTCTTTTGATGCAATTGCAAACTTTTTTACTTTTCTTTTCATTTCTTGAACTCAAATTTGAACAATTTTTGTGCTCATTCCCTTTGATGACAAAAATGTGGTAGAACATGGATGATGGATGGTTGCATGGTTTCAAGGGTCACCATTGAATAAACGGTAGCCAAGGAGTTATCACACCACAAGGTACTTTTGACTAGGCCTTAATCCATGGGTCAAAGGATACCAGCATGACACATCCTAGGGTGTTTTACAAGTATTCTAACAAGCAAAGTCTTAAGAAGAAAAAATATCTACAAGGGCCTTATATACACTTGTCAAGCTTCCCAAATAGATGGTTTCACAAAATGTTTCCTAAATGCAACTATATGCCATGATGCAACTATCATATATACAAACTAATGCATATGATTCTACCAACTAGTATGCCAAATAAGCTAAATGCAATCCTATAATCACATTGTGTATACCGCATCAATCAAAATAAAGCCACATAGTCATTAACATAAAGAGGAAAAAGGAGATTGGAAAGATCATACCATGCGGTCTTCAATATCCTAATGTCTCGGATGTGGCGTAGTCGATCAATGTGAAAAAGGACAAACAAACAAACAAGTATATACAATATATACAATTCTATACTAAAAAGGAATGAACATGTTTTTGGATTTTTTAAAATTTTAAATTTTTATGGGTTTTGTTTTTATGAAATTAAAGAACATATTTTTGGGATTTTTCAAAAATTTTCAATTTTTATGCATTTTGGAATATAAATTCCCATCCCCCACTTTATTTTGGACATTGTCCTCAATGTACATGTAAGAGTAGGAATGAAAAAGAAAGTACATGTTTTTTTGGATTTTTGAGTAAATGCAATGATATGAATGAATGCATGCTCTAACTAAATGCAATTCTATATGATATATATATAAGAAATGAATGCACCCTAATCTATACTATATGATGCATGTTCTCACCTTTGATCAAACCTCCTCAAACCGATTTAAACACTATTTCTAGTGTAGAAATGAATAGGATTGGTCATTAGTGACTATGCATGAATCCTAGTCTATATGCAACTATCTACATGAATCATGTGAGATATAATACCATGCAAATTATACTATATGAACTAACTAATGTAAATGCAATATGAAATATAATACAAATGCAAGTGAAAACTAAACTAAATGCAATGCACTATACAAAAGAGAGAGGGAGAGAAGAATATCATACAAATGGAGGTGGTGAGGTAGGCATCTCTCACTCGTCATCATCATCATCATGGTGGTAGCCATACCCGCTAGAACTCCCTCCTTGGTCATACCCTCCTCCTTGACCAAAGTATCCTCCACCTTGACCATCAAATTTCCCGGCTTGGTTCCCTTGATTAGGGAACAAAAGGTGTGGTTGAGCCCAAGATGGTCGAGGGCCATTAGGGTCGATATACCCCTGTTGTGCCATTTGGTAGTATTGAGGATAGAGGGCCAAATAGTTATCGACCCACCCATCATATACTCCAAGATCAACCCTCTTCATGAGATCCATCAAATCATTCATATCCGGAGCATCGGGGACTTGCGGTATGAATGGCCTATGAGGAGTGGGGTATGGTGGGATAGGCACATAGGAAGGCGGGGCATTGGGCCTTGCCGGTATCCCGCGAGGTTGTGGAGGGTGGCGGGGTAATTCTTCTCTTTGAGGGGGGTTAGGGTGGATTTCAATGTCGAGGAGGTAACTCGGCCTAGGTGAATATGGGCTAAACCTTGGGTCGGTACCGGGTATATTCCACCCCGAAAGAACAATAGAAGAACACCCTTTTGTGAACCATTCTGCACTCCCGTCTTGAGTGTAGGCACACCACCAGTGGTGGTTGAAGACGGCGTCCTCATCAATCAAAGTACTACCCTCAAGAGGTGCATAAGTCCCGTGGGTGTTGAACCCGGGACAAAATTAGTTAGCCAACATAGTAATTAGACCTCCCATCACGAAGGTCTTGAGTTGGGAGTTCCCTTGAGAAAAGTCGAAGAATCTTGTAAGCATCTCAAGGGGGGTATTGAAATTGTATCGCCTTGTCCCCCGAACATTTAGATAGGACTCAAGGAATGTCAAATCGAGGAGAGTGCACCTATCTTGCTCGAATCTCCCATTAATGGTGCCGGCTACGAAACGTTCGGTGATCCGAATCACCGGGTGTTGGATAGCAAAGGTATAGCATTGTTTTCGGTGAATGAAATCCCTCCCGGAAATAGCCTTCCAAATTAGGTCCACATCAAAGTCGGAGGGTTTGTTGATGTTGCTTGTTGGTACAACAAGACCAAAAATATGAGAAAATTGGTCAAGTGTTAGACTATGGTCGAGGTTGCACAACCGGAACTCCATACCAACGGTGCTTCATGTGTTCGAAACAATGCGTAGGCTAATCAAAAATTCCAAGGTAAGGCTAAGGTATGTCTCTTCATGGGCATGGAATAATTTTCCAATCCCCAAACCATCAAAGAACATTTCGGTTTGATACCTTATACCTAGGACTTCTAACACCTTAGTGTCAATGAATTGAGTTGGTTTGTAATGCTTACCTAGCAACTTGACGAACTTAATGCGGTGGTCATCGGATGTGAAGAGTACCTCCGGAAAGTACTCAAGTTGCTCCACCCCTCCTCTTATCACAGGACGGAAGTTTCTTGGCGTGATCCTTTCTTGAGGGGATGAAGAAGATAAGCCTTTGCGTTTCTTGGCGGCGGATTCAACGAGCTTCTTGGCTTTTCCCTTGAGATTCATCATTTTTGATTTGGGAAAGTTAGGGTTTGGTTGATTTTTGTTGTGATGGGAGTGTTTGGAGATGAAGATGAGTGGATTAGGTTTAGATAAGATGAGGAAATGAGGGATGGTGGGGGTGGTTTTATAGAAAAGTAGTGTGGGACGAGCGGCTAAGGGTCGGGCTCGGGCGGATTATTTGAGGTAAGTGCAGGAATCCGAGCGTCTTTCGTGTCGGGACGAGCGTCTTCCTGCAAGTGGTCCGAGCGTCTTGTAAAAAATCCGCTCGGATTTTAATCCAGGGATTATGCTTCATCTGGGGTGGACAAAAGACGAGCAAATCGAGCTTGAGACGAGCGGCTGAATTGAGACGAGCGTCCTCTTCAGAATCCGCTCGGATTCAAGTCCAGTGCGAAATTTTTCTTCAAATGTCTTATAGGACGAGCGTCCAACAGATAATACGAGCGTCTTTTTCTGGACGAGCGTCTTGTCCCATAATCCGCTCGGATTTCAAGTCAGCGTCAAACAGTACCCTCAAGGAGGCTAAGGACGAGCGTCCTGCCCCCGGGACGAGCGTCCCTCGCTGTTTTTCATACTTTTCTTTCTTTTCTTTGCAAGATCGTACCCTTGCACCCTTTTGTTATTCCTCCTTATCTTTTTCTGAAATTTTGCTCAATAAAAATGTAAGAAAACTCTCTCTCACTACTCTCATGCGAGAAATTGTAAATAGAAGTGCGAAAATGTACAATATTATACAAGGTAAAGTTTCAAGAAATATCTTACAAATGGTGGTTTGAGATAGGACTCCACCAAACTAGTTCAAATTGTAGAATTTCTTTGTCCATAAAGCTCAAAGCTCTTAGAAGAAGATCAAAAGCTTGTGAACAAGCTCCAAATAAGCATAAGTATGGTTTGCTTAACTTCAAGACGAAGCTTGGCCAAGGAAGTTTGTCATTCATTCTTGTTTTCTTCCTTTTCTTGGCACTTGAATATTTACGATGCTTCAAACCGATTAGCCCATGATTCTTGTTAACGTAAGGTAGGAAGTATGGTTCATGGTTGTCCGGAGACTTCCACTCACTACCTTTTTCTTAAATTTTGGTGATGATGATAGCATTTGGATTTATCAATCCTTCAAGAGTAGAAGGAGAATTCTCATAACTTTGATAACCGGATACCTTAGGAATTGACGTTGTGGATGCCAAATTTCCACAAGCAAGTTCATTTGCAAGTTTGTTCTTGAGCTTCTCCACCAAGTACCCTTTATATGATGTTTTGAACCTTTTGAAGAGGTCCACTATATCATCTCCAACAATCATAGGTTCCATGGTGGGTGCGAAAAGGTCTTCATGGTCAATAGGAAAGAGGCATTCATCTTCTTCATGGAAGCATACCTCAAACTTCTCAAGGATAGGCTCCTCAAGTGAGGCAATCTCACCACTCCATTCCTCTTCTTCATTGCAAGACAAATATTCCGCATAAGTTTCTTCCATAGGCTTTTCATCATCGCTATCTCCATATGAATCATAAATGGGGGCTTCAGTCCTCCTCATTAACTCTTCCTCCAACACCTCAATGTTCACATCAAATGACACATCCTAATACTCATAAAGGTAAAGAGTATTTGGCTTACTCAACCTCATATCTTCCTCATCAAATACCATACTTTCATACTCACAAGAGCTCAAGGAGATTGACTCTTCCCACTTCTCATTTTCCATATCAAAGGTTACTACTTCAAATTCGCATTCATGGTCAATGTCCAAAGATTGGTGAGGAGTGATTGCTTGGGCTTCCCTCATTTGGGCAATTTGAATCTCCAACTCCTCACCTTGGGTAACAATGCCTTGAAGAACATTGTCCCTCTTTTGGCATTTGTCTAGCAATTGTTCGAAGAAGTTTTGTTGATCTTCCATCATTTGGAGAATCACATTTTGAATGGGTTCATTTTCTTGTTGTAGGTGGGTGTAAAAGTGGTTGTATTGTGGCAATTGAAGATCATTATGAAGTGGGTATTGGGTGGGTGGTTGTTGTGGATAATGGATGTGATGATTTGGGTGGAAAACTTTGGGGTAGTAGGTAGGATTTTCATTGTACGAATAATAAGGTTTGTGTTGACTTGCTTCTCAAACTCCCCATACCCATAGTCATACTCAAACAATCTACCACATACTCCATATGTCAAGTATTGAGCCATCATAGATAAGACAAGGAAACAACTACAAGAAAACGGTAAAAAAAATGAACCTTGAGGAACAAGTTCCTCGAGGTTAAAGCATAAATAAAAATATACAAACAAGTAAGCACTTAATCACATATCACTGTCCCCAGCAACGACGCCATTTTGAAGAGAGTGTCGTTGGGGCTCTCAATCAAACACATTTATAATTCTCAACAAACAACTAGTTAGTGGTAAGTCGAGGTCGATCCATAGGACGGTGTGCTTTGGGTTCTAAGTCTATCTATCTCAATTTATGCTAGTGTCACAATTGTTGGGGTTTGTAGTTGTGTTCTAAACTAATGTAAGCAATAAAGTAAAACAAGCAATAAAAGGAAGGATGTAAACAAATGATTAAAAGTGCTAGGATATCATGGGTTCATGGGGGAATCATGGGAGTTGATCATACAAACATGTTCACAAAGTTGCAAGCAATTTACGTTGTAAAGGAACATAGTTGGTTTATGTCTTACGGTTCTTAGGAAGAGTTGGGTCCCGGAGCCGAATCGATTAGATTGTAAAACACCTACAAGTCGACTTACTTTCCTCCTAATCACTTCTATGCATGGTCTAACAAGACTCGAGTTGGTTTATATCTTACAAATCAAGTTGAATAGATAAGAGATGGTTGTAAATGCAAGGATTCATAGGCTTAGCATTTCATCAAACATAACATGTGCATAGGTTGACATTACAACAAACTAGCAATTTAATTATGGAAACATATTGGATTAATCATGATTATTCCCCATGTTTACCTCCCTTAATTACCCACTAATTCTAGTTAAGAAACTACTCACTCATTATCATGGAAAACATGTCATTAATGGTGTCAATCATTATAACAAGTATAAACATGATAAAAGCTTAAGGAAAAAAAAAACAATAAAGAGCAAAGGAATTATACCAACTTGAGATGATTCCAAATAATAAAGCAAAGAATAAATGAAGAGAACTTGATTGATTGATGAAGGGTTGTCAATCCTCCAATAATAACCCAATAATCTTCAATCACCTAAAAGTAATAAACTTGAACAATAATTAAGGAGAGATTAATGTGAAATTTGTGGAAAGATTAAAGAGTAATCTAATCTAATCTACTCCTAATCTATTCTAAGAATATTTTCTAATGTGGAAGCCCCCCTTTGATTATCATCAAAATGGGGTATATATTGTACTGCATCATTAGGTTAACTAAGGCTAATTTAGTAATTAACTATTTTAAGTTCTAAGTATGGAAATGCAAGTATTTCGAAGAGATGAGCATCTTTGCTGAAGACGCCACGGTCCGCTCGTACAAAAGGGTAGGACGCTCGAATTGTTGGCACGGGAGGACGAGCGGCTGAGCAGTCGGGACTCTTGGATTGTTGGAGCAGAGGACGAGCGTCTTGGAGCTTTGGACGCTCGGATTGTTCTTCAGAATGCTTAGCTTCTTCCTCTCGCGTACTTCTTATTCTTGCAATGTTGGTCTTAGTTCTTGCCTCTCCTTCCATACTCGTTCAGCCAAATTCATCAATGTCCTTCCAAATAAGCTCAAGAGACGGGAATTTCCGCCTAATTACCTTCTTTCCTATAAAACATACGAAATGCAATAGGAAAGCAAAATAGAAAGCATTTGACGGATAAAATGGCTATAGAATGTTATAATAGTATGCAAAATAGTTTCAATTAGAGGACTAAATGTGCGCAATTATGAGACATCAAATATCCCCAAACCAAACTTTTACTCGTCCCGAGTAAAGAGGTGACTAAAACTAGACCTTTATTTAAACTATCCTACTGATATAACCGATGTAAGACAATTAGCGGGTCTCACTCTGCCCCTTCAACTCACAACAAGACAACCATGAGGTAGTTTGCCTTCTTGCAAGGCAAGGTGGGTCTTGCAAAAATGGCGACACATCCAAGCATTAAAGCACACAAAATCAAGTAATGGATGCATCTACAAAAGAATAGCCACTTTCCTCATCTAAGTGACGAAAATTATCTAAAGGGGAAGCAATTCAAGGGTACACATTGCATTATAGATATAGTTTCTTCAAACTACTAAGCCTAGAAGTATACCAATAAATCACCTCCAAGTTGTGTCAAGCTAGGGTAACTTTGTCCTCAATCGTTAAATGCTTTTGTCAAGAGTAGACTCCCTATGGTGTTAGAAACACTGGAGGATCGCGGAATTCCCCTCCTTGCCTAAACAAGAAGAAGGGTCGTCCCCTCTCTACCATGCACAAAAGTGGATACGATGGAAAAGGGATCAATAGAATTTGAGTTTCATATTGGAGTTTGCTTTTGTTGTTGTTTTTCCCCCCAATTTATTGTGGCATTTGACATTTGAGAACATTTTCTTTTTGCCATTTCTTTTGATGTTTGGCATTTTCAACACTTGACAACTTTCAACTTTTTGTTTCATTTCTTTTGAACATTTTCAAAGTCACCCCAATTAGTAACGAGGGTGCCTTATATTTGAAGCATATGAGTTTTTATTTTTGTTACTCCACTTTTCTTTTGATGCAATTGCAAACTTTTTGACTTTTCTTTTCATTTCTTGAACTCAAATTTGAACAATTTTTGTGCCCATTCCCTTTGATGACAAAAATGTGGTAGAACATGGATGATGGATGATTGCATGGTTTCAAGGGTCACCTTGGAATAAACGGTAGCCAAGGAGTTATCACACCACAAGGTACTTTTGACTAGGCCTTAATCCATGGGTCAAAGGATACTAGCATGACACATCCTAGGGTGTTTTACAAGTATTCTAACAAGCAAAGTCTTAAGAAGAAAAAGTATCTACAAGGGCCTTATATACACTTGTCAAGCTTCCCAAATAGATGGTTTCACAAAAATTTTCCTAAATGCAACTATATGCCATGATGCAACTATCATATATACAACCTAATGCATATGATTCTACCAACTAGTATGCCAAATAAGCTAAATGCAATCCTATAATCACATTGTGTATACCACATCAATCAAAATAAAGCCACATAGTCATTAACATAAAGAGGAAAAAGGAGATTGGAAAGATCATACCATGCGGTCTTCAATATCCTAATGTCTCGGATGTGGCGTAGTCGATCAATGTGAAGAAGGACAAACAAACAAACAAGTATATACAATATATACACTTCTATACTAAAAAGGAATGAACATGTTTTTGGATTTTTTAAATTTTTACATTTTTATGGGTTTTATTTTTATGAAATTAAAGAACATATTTTTGGGATTTTTCAAAAATTTTAAATTTTTATGTATTTTGGAATATAAATTCCCATCCCCCACTTTATTTTGGACATTGTCCTCAATGTACATGTAGGAGTAGGAATGAAAAAGAAAGTACATGTTTTTTTGGATTTTTGAGTAAATGCAATGATATGAATGAATGCATGCTCTAACTAAATGCAATTCTATATGATATATATATATAAGAAATGAATGCACCCTAATCTATACTATATGATGCTTGTTCTCACCTTTGATCAAACCTCCCCAAACCGATTTAAACACTATTTCTAGTGTAGAAATGAATAGGATTCGTCATTAGTGACTATGCATGAATCCTAGTCTATATGCAACTATCTACATGAATCATGTGAGATATAATACCATGCAAATTATACTATATGAACTAACTAATGTAAATGCAATATGAAATATAATACAAATGCAAGTGAAAACTAAACTAAATGCAATGCACTATACAAAAGAGAGAGGGAGAGAAGAGTATCATACAAATGGTGGTGTTGAGGTAGGCATCTCTCACTCGTCATCATCATCATCATGGTGGTAGCCATACCCGCTAGAACTCCCTCCTTGGTCATACCCTCCTCCTTGACCAAAGTATCCTCCACCTTGACCATCAAAGTTCCCGGCTTGGTTCCCTTGATTAGGGAACAAAAGGTGTGGTTGAGCCCAAGATGGTCGAGGGCCATTATGGTCGATATACTCCTGTTGTGCCACTTGGTAGTATTGAGGATAGAGGGCAAAATAGTTATCGACCCACCCATCGTATACTCTAAGATCAACCCTCTTCATGAGATCCATCAAATCATTCATATCCGGAGCATCGGGGACTTGCGATATGAATGGCCTATGAAGAGTGGGGTATGGTGGGATAGGCACATAGGAAGGCGGGGCATTAGGCCTTGCCGGTATCCCGCGAGGTTGTGGAGGGTGGCGGGGTACTCCTTCTCTTTGAGGGGGGTTAGGGTGGATTTCAATGTCGAGGAGGTAACTCGGCCTAGGTGAATATGGGCTAAACCTTGGGTCGGTACCGAGTATATTCCACTCCGAAAGAACAATAGAAGAACACCCTTTTGTGAATCATTATACACTCCCGTCTTGAGTGTAAGCACACCACCGGTGGTGGTTGAAGACGGCGTCCTCATCAATCAAAGTACTACCCTCAAGAGGTGCATAAGTCCCATGGGTGTTGAACCCGGGACAAAGGTAGTTAGCCAAGATAGTAATTAGACCTCCCATCACGAAGGTCTTGAGTTGGGAGTTCCCTTGAGAAAAGTCGAAGAATCTTGTAAGCATCTCAAGGGGGGTATTGAAATTGTATCGCCTTGTCCCCCGAACATTTAGATAGGACTCAAGGAATGTCAAATTGAGGAGAGTGCACCTATCTTGTTCGAATCTCCCATTAATAGTGCCGGCTACGAAACGTTCGGTGATCCGAATCACCGGGTGTTGGATAGCAAAGGTATAGCATTGTTTTTGGTGAATGAAATCCCTCCCGGAAATAGCCTTCCAAATTAGGTCCACATCAAAGTCGGAGGGTTTGTTGATGTTGCTTGTTGGTACAACAAGACCAAAAATATGAGCAAATTGGTCAAGTGTTAGACTATGGTCGAGGTTGCACAACCGGAACTCCATACCAACGGTGCTTCATGTGTTCGAAACAATGCGTAGGCTACTCAAAAATTCCAAGGTAAGGCTAAGGTATGTCTCTTCATGGGCATGGAATAATTTCCCAATCCCTAAACCATGAAAGAACATTTCGGTTTGATACCTTATACCTAGGACTTCTAACACCTTAGTGTCAATGAATTGAGTCGGTTCGTAATGCTTACCTAGCAACTTGACGAACTTAATGCGGTGGTCATCGGATGTGAAGAGTACCTCCGGAAAGTACTCAAGTTGCTCCACACCTCATCTTATTACGGGACGGAAGTTTCATGGCGGCATCCTTTCTTGAGGGGATGAAGAAGATGAGCCTTTGCGTTTCTTGGCGGCGGCTTCAACGAGCTTCTTGGCTTTTCCCTTGAGATTCATCATTTTTGATTTGGGAAAGTTAGGGTTTGGTTGATTTTGTTGTGATGGGAGTGTTTGGAGATGAAGATGAGTGGATTAGGTTTAGATAAGATGAGGAAATGAGGGATGGTGGGGGTGGTTTTATAGAAAAGTAGTGTGGGACGAGCGGCTGAGGGTCGGGCTCGGGCGGATTATTCAAGGTAAGTGCAGGAATCCGAGCGTCTTTCGTGTCGGGACGAGCGTCTTCCTGCAAGTGGTCCGAGCTTCTTGTAAAAAATCCGCTCGGATTTTAATCCAGGGATTCTGCTTCATCTGGGGTGGACAAAAGACGAGCAAATCGAGCTTGAACGAGCGGCTGAATTGAGACGAGCGTCCTCTTCAGAATCCGCTCGGATTCAAGTCCAGTGCGAAATTTTTCTTCAGATGTCTTATAGGGCGAGCGTCCAATAGATAATACGAGCGTCTTTTTCTGGACGAGCGTCTTGTCCCATAATCCGCTCGGAATTCAAGTCAGCGCCAAATAGTACCCTCAGGGAGGTTGAGGACGAGCGTCCCTCTCTGTTTTTCATACTTTTCTTTCTTTTCTTTGCAAGATCGTACCCTTGCACCCTTTTATTATTCCTCCTTATATTTTTCTGAAATTTTGCTTAATAAAAATGTAACAAAACTCTCTCTCACTACTCTCATGCGAGAAATTGTAAATAGAAGTGCGAAAATGTACAATATTATACAAGGTAAAGTTTCAAGAAATATCTTACAAATGGTGGTTTGAGATAGGACTCCACCAAACTAGTTCAAATTGTAGAATTTCTTTGTCCATAGAGCTCAAAGCTCTTAGAAAAAGATCAAAAGCTTGTGAACAAGCTCCAAATAAGCATAAGTATGGTTTGCTTAACTTCAAGACGAAGCTTGGCCAAGGAAGTTTGTCATTCATTCTTGTTTTCTTCCTTTTCTTGGCACTTGAATATTTACGATGCTTCAAACCGATTAGCCCATGATTCTTGTTAACGTAAGGTAGGAAGTATGGTTCATGGTTGTCCGGAGACTTCCACTCACTACCTTTTTCTTCAATTTTGGTGATGATGATAGCATTTGGATTTATCAATCCTTCAAGAGTAGAAGGAGAATTCTCATAACATTGATGACCGAATACCTTAGGAATTGACGTTGTGGATGCCAAATTTCCACAAGCAAGTTCATTTGCAAGTTTGTTCTTGAGCTTCTCCACCAAGTACCCTTTATATGATGTTTTGACCTTTTGGAGAGGTCCACTATATCATCTCCAACAATCATAGGTTCCATGGTGGGTGCGAAAAGGTCTTCATGGTCAATAGGAAAGAGGCATTCATCTTCTTCATGGAAGCATGCCTCAAACTTCTCAAGGATAGGCTCCTCAAGTGAGGCAATCTCACCACTCCATTCCTCTTCTTCATTGAAAGACAAATATTCCGCATAAGCTTCTTCCATAGGCTTTTCATCATCGTTATCTCCATATGAATCATAAATAGGGGCTTCACTCCTCCTCATTAACTCTTCCTCCAACACCTCAATGTTCACATCATATGACACACCCTAATACTCACAAAGGTTAAGAGTATTTGGCTTACTCAACCTCGTATCTTCCTCATCAAATACCACACTTTCATACTCACAAGAGCTCAAGGGGATTGGCTCTTCCCACTTCTCATTTTCCATATCAAAGATTACTACTTCAAATTCGCATTCTTGGTCAATGTGCAAAGATTGGTGAGGAGTGATTGCTTGGGCTTCCCTCATTTGGGCAATTTGAATCTCCAACTCCTCACCTTGGGTAACAATGCCTTGAAGAACATTGTCCCTCTTTTGGCTTTTGTCTAGCAATTGTTCGAAGAAGTTTTGTTGATCTTCTATCATTTGGAGAATCACATTTTGAATGGGTTCATCTTCTTGTTGTGGGTGGGTGTAAAAGTGGTTGTATTGTGGCAATTGAAGCTCATTATGAAGTGGGTATTGGGTGGGTGGTTGTTGTGGATAATGGATGTGATGATTTGGGTGGAAAACTTTGGGGTAGTAGTTAGGATTTTCATTGTACGAATAATAAGGTAGGTTTGTGTTGACTTGCTTCTCAAACTCCCCATACCCATAGTCATACTCAAACAATCTACCACATACTTCATATGTCAAGACTTGAGCCATCATAGCTAAGACAAGGAAACAACTATAAGCATGGAAACTACAAGAAAACGGTAAAAAAAATGAACCTTGAGGAACAAGTTCCTCGAGGTTAAAGCACAAATAAAAATAGATAAACAAGTAAGAACTTAATCACATAACACCGTCCCCAGCAACGGCGCCATTTTGAAGAGAGTGTCGTTGGGGATCTCAATCAAACACATTTATAATTCTCAACAAACAACTAGTTAGTGGTAAGTAGAGGTCGATCCATGGGATGGTGTGCTTTGGGTTCTAAGTCTATCTATCTCAATTTATGCTAGTGTCGCAATTGTTGGGGTTTGTACTTGTGTTCTAAACTAATGCAAGCAATAAAGTAAAACAAGCAATAAAAGCAAGGATGTAAACAAATGATTAAAAGTGCTAGGATATCATGGGTTTATGGGGGAATCATGGGAGTTGATCATACGAACATGTTCACAAAGTTGCAAGCAATTTACGTTGTAAAGGAACAGAGTTGGTTTATGTCTTACGGTTCTTAGGAAGAGTTGGGTCCCGGAGCCGAATCGATTAGATTGTACAACACCTACAAGTCGACTTACTTTCCTCCTAATCACTTCTATGCATGGTCTAACAAGACTCGAGTTGGTTTATATCTTACAAATCAAGTTGAATAGATAAGAGATGGTTGTAAATGCAAGGATTCATAGGCTTAGCATTTCATCAAACATAACATGTGCATAGGTTGACATTACAACAAACTAGCAATTTAATTATGGAAACATATTTGATTAATCATGATTATTCCCCATGTTTACCTCCCTTAATTACCCACTAATCCTAGTTAAGAAACTACTCACTCATTATCATGGAAAACATGTCATTAATGGTGTCAATCATTACAACAAGTATAAACATGATAAGAGCTTAAGAGTAAAGAGCAAATGAATTATACCAACTTGAGATGATTCCAAATAATAAAGCAAAGAATAAAAGAAGAGAACTCAATTGATTGATGAAGGGTTGTCAATCCTCCAATAATAACCCAATAATCTTCAATCACCTAAAAGTAATAAACTTGAACAATAATTAAGGAGATATTAATGTGAAATTTGTGGAAAGATTAAAGAGTAATCTAATCTAATCTACTCCTAATCTATTCTAAGAAGATTTTCTAATGTGGAAGCCCCCCTTTGATTATCATCAAAATGGGGTATATATAGTAGTGCATCATTAGGTTAACTAAGGCTAATTTAGTAATTAACCATTTTAAGTTCTAAGTAGGGAAACACAATTATTTCGAAGAGATGAGCATCTTTGTTGAAGACGCCACGGTCCGCTCGTACAAAAGGGTAGGACGCTTGAATTGTTGGCAGGGGAGGACGAGCGGCTGAGCAGTCGGGACGCTTGGATTGTTGGAGCAGAGGACGAGCGTCTTGGAGCTTTGGACGCTCGGATTGTTCTTCAGAGTGCTTAGCTTCTTCGTCTCACGTACTTCTTATTCTTGCAATGTTGGTCTTAGTTCTTGCCTCTCCTTCCATACTCGTTCAGCCAAATTCATCAATGTCCTTCCAAATAAGCTCAAGAGACGGGAATTTCCGCCTAATTACCTTCTTTCCTACAAAACATACGAAATGCACTAGGAAAGCAAAATAGAAAGCATTTGACGAATAAAATGGCTATAGAATGTTATAATAGTATGCAAAATAGGTTCAATTAGGGGACTAAATGTGCGCAATTATGAGTCACATCACTGAAGAAGAAAGCTCTCGATCGAGTGGTTTAAAATCACTCGATCGAGTGACTGCTACTTATAACACACGAGGGAGTTTGTTTTTCCTCTTATTCTATTTCATTGTTAGCTTTTCTTTTCTTCTTCCTTCTATTTCTGCGAAAAACCCATTAAACCTCCCAAAATCCTCCTTTTTTCTTCCCCTTTTACCAAATCAATTACCCTATTTTATTCCTTGCATTATTTTCGACAAAACCCCCTATTTCCCCTTTCAAAGTCGTGTCTATTGCGGATTTTTCGCGATTTTAGGGTTTGCAAAAATCGGGTCTTAATCCGATTGATTTGTTGCTTTTTGTTGATTCTAATTGCATCTAATCTTGGGTAATGATCAAGTAAGTCCTTCTCCTCGCTTTTTATTGTTTAAATGATTGATTTACGACCTTAATTAGGGATTTAGGGTTTCGAAATTTGCGAAATTAGGGGTAAAATCGTATTGTTATCGATTAATTCTCTGATAAAAGGACTTGTTTGGTTAATAGGATGGTTAGTAGTATGGCTTCCTCTAGTTCTACTGCTATTCCCTATAGTTCTGAGATGGTGGTCCCTGCTGCCACCACCGCCACCGGCACTGCTGTTGTTCCTGCTGCTACTGTGTCTATAGCTACTGTACCATATATGGTCTCGACCCTTACTGCGTCGACACCCCCTGTCACAACAGCTGTTTTGTCTGCGATCGTACCTCGACCAGTCTCAGGCCGCGCACCTGGACTGGCTGCCTCTGCTTTGGGTGCTGCTGCACGAGGATGGGGACGGGGACGAGGAGTCCCTACTGCTGCAGGACGTTCAGCTGCACGGTTTGTAGCCGATGATTCTCTCGCCCCGCTTATCGAATTCACTCAGGTACGTTTCGTGAACTCGCTTCATCGCAAGCGTTTTAAATTTTTGATGAACTGTGACATTACATGTACCAAGTTTTTGTGTCATTCTTCACTTGAAAAGTTGGGGATTTTAGATTCTGTGGCCGAAATTTTAAACGGGACGGGGATGACTTGGTTGACCACGATGAGTGCATTGACCTATGAGCAAGTGACCCTTGAGTTTTTTAGCTCTTTTACATTCTCCGCTGGTGCCTATGACACTGACCCAGAGAGTCCCTGTGTCTCCTTTAGACTGTTTAACCAGACCACCACTATGACTTTAGCTGAGTTTGGGAGGCAAATGGGTTTGTCTTCTCACGGCCATCAGGACCCTCCTCGGAAAGTCCTAGCTCTACTTTGGCCCACTTTGGCACAGACTCCCTACGACCAGCGGAAGGTGGCTCACATCCATCTTCCCCGGCCCGTTATTTTCTTCGTCTCATCGGAGGGACAATTTTTAGCCGAAAGGAGCCTAACAACGTTAACAACGTTAAGTTGTCTATTTTAGGGGGCTATTTGAACATTGATAGCGCCGGCCCCTTTGTTCTTAACATTGCATATTTGACAGCTCACCATTTTAACGTTGTCGGGCAGAAGAGGACGGGCACGATTTCCTGTGGAGGAATAGCCTCCTACATTGCCCGTTCTCTCTTCACCGACTTCCCCCGAGGCTTGATACATGTAGATAGAGATGCGTACTTAGATATTAACGCCATGCAGATGATGTTTTGGTTAGCTAGGGATCAGCGGACTTGGAAGATCTGTAGTTCCGAGTCCGTGACCTTACCAATTCCCGACCTACCCCTTATTTTACCTTTGACTACTGTGTCGGGTAGGTTGCCTCCTCCTTTACCTTCCTACCACCTTACACTCGCTCATTCCACTTCTTCCGCTTCTAAGAAGCGGAAGTGACCTGAGACTGGAGAGGGGTCCACATCGACTCAGGCTGGGCAGACATCCACGTCCACGCCCACGCCCACGCCCACGCCGATCCCTATCCCTAGTCCTTCTGTTCCACAGCCAGTTCTACCGGTTAACTTTGTTCCTCCTCCAGCCTTTGAGGCGCCCGAGGTCATGGACCAAGGGCATCATGACGGTTTGTTGCTTGAGATGTGCAGTAGAGTAGCTCAGATGGAGCGGGACCAGGCACTTGCCTTGTTTCCTCTATACGAGTACCACATGAGGAGAGGAGAGGACGTCCCGTTCCAGATGGCTGGCCACACTCTTCTTTCTACCGGTACCCAGCGGAGGGGTACCCACAGCCAGAGAGCGAGGCGGACACAACTGAGCAGGAGGAGTGAGCTAGAGCTGACGAGAGGAGGAGACGGGAGCAGGAGCGAGATCCTGACTTCACGGTGGTTGGTGAGGAGGAGGAGGCTGACGAGTAGCTACTGGTCTACTCACTTCCCCAGTTTTCTAGCTGGTTTGGTGAAGTTCGCTTATTTTGTAAGTATTTTTGCTTTTCTTTATTTTTCATCTCCTTTATTTATTTATTTATTCATTCATTTATTGGCTGTAATTATCCCGCTCCCCGTATATATACTGCTGGTGTATGCTGGAGGACAACGAGGGCGTTGTCCGTTTTGGTTTAGGGAGGGTATTGCATCCTTTGAGTCTGCATTTGCATTTGTTTTGCATTCACGTTTAATTTTCTGCTTGCATGTTTTTTTTATTTAAAAAAAAAATCAAAAATCATAAAAAAATAGAAAAATTCAATAAATTCAATAAATAACACGTTTATTTTTACATATAGGTCGAGTCGGAACGGTGGATTTCTGTGATGATATTGTACTGTAACTTGTCGTTTCACTCAAGCCTTGCATCAGATTGGCATTTTATTAGCTTTGTCATGCGCATTGTCAACGAGTTAATGTTAAAAATACAGCTGAACATATAGACTTGATCTGAAAAATTGGCAAACTACTTTAAAATTTCTAAGTTATTAGAGTCGTATGACTGGTGTCATTCATGACCAGTTCATATAGGAATTGAGAGTAGTATACTCCTTGCATAACATGTTCATCACTTTGCACTTTTATGGCATTCGATTGCTTTTTGCTTGCATACATTCGGGTTTGTGGTCGGTGTCACATGCAGGGAGGTGCTTGTAATATTTCCCTTTCTTTCATTTTCACCCATTTAGCTCCACATTAGCCAAACTTAGCCTTCTGACCCATTAACTACACCCAAATTAAGCTTGCATGTCAAGCTAGTTTAGTGTAATTTTGTGGTATATTTTCCATTGATGCAAGTTGGCTCGTTCTATTTCGTATGGAGTTGGTAGAAAAAAAAACAAAGGAGGATATGCTTGAATTGAAAAGGAAAAAAGTTGTGAAAAAAGAAGAAAAAAAGAGGAAAAAAATGGGCAGGAAAATGAGAAAAGCATGGAAAAGAAAAAAAGAGAGAAAAAAAAAGAATAGACCGTGTAAAAAAGGGAAGTTTGTGACGGTCTTACTTCTATGTTTTATTTATATCTTTTTGAGGAGATTGTGTATTGGTTGGTGAGTTTTGTGCCAAAGAAGGGCACTTGTCTTTGATTCCATAATCAGTTGAGAATCGGATTTGCTTAATATGGTTCTGTTTAAGTGCTAGCTTGACGCTCTACCTCCACTTTATCCAAAATTGTTCTGCCTTTTCTTACCTGTAGGCTCACTTTCCCATAACTTTTGTAAGCCCTCGGCTGTGACAGACACTGTTTGGTTGAAATGTATGTATGGTGATTAGAATCGTCAATTATTTTTGTTGCAAGCATGTTTATGTGGGTCGTAGTTTAGGTGAGTGACTATTTTCTCTTCTTCTCTTGCACTTATACACTTACCCTTTGCTTCATGAGAGAAGAGTGACCCGTGAGATTCTGGTTTTGAAGGTATTGCAAGGTTGACAGTTCAGCTTATTTATAAACATCATACAACTCGTTTGCGCTTGACTGTTGTAGCTATAATTGTTAGTTTTGATTGCATTAAACGGTTTTAGTGGACAAGTTATAGCCAGCTCTGAGTTTTCGTTTCCGTTCCATTAGTTGCATTTAGTTTACTCGTGGACGAGTAAAGGTTCGGTTTGGGGAGATTTGATACGTGTAATTTATATAGACGTTTTAGCCTCTTATTGCACGCATTTTTATGTCGTTCTCGTTGTTTTGTATTGCAAAATGCCCCGAATTGGTTACTTTGGTTTGTTTCGTCTCATTTGCAGGAACGGACCTTAAAGTGGTGGAATCGTACCTTATTCGTTCCTCCTAGCATGCATTTAAGGAGATGGAAGATTTAGAGCGGAATGCTGCACCTCGGGAAGCGTAAAGAAGGTCCTTCGAAGCTAACCAAATGGAGTCCAAGCTGTTTTCAGTGGCTAACACCTCGATCGAGTACTTTATTGGTCGATTCAGAGGTTTTGACAGTAGCTGGTGTTCGATCGAGTCCTTGCTGTACTCGATCGAAGTGTGCTATATTGGAGGTCTTCGATCGAAAGCTATACTTGTTCGATCGAAGGGATTGGCTGAAGATTCACTCGATCGAGAGGAATGAAATGCCTCGATCGAGTGGTTTACTTAATTACTCGGGATTTTTATTCCGTGTTATGTTTTAGTTTGTTAAATAATCTCTTCCCTATATAAGGAATACGTCATTAGGTTAACATACACATTACATTACGCTTAATACTCTCTTTCTCTTAAAACACTGCTGGAACTTTTTCTCTTGGTTGCTTTGCCTCTTAATTCCGGATCTGAACTTTGTAATCCTTCTTTACTCTTTAATCTTAATTTAATTCTTTGTTTCGCTCTTAATCTCTATTTAATTATTGTCTTAATTAGTTTATGGTTCATCTTTATTGCTCTTCTATAATGTCTTTCTCTAGTTTATTTATTGTTATCGTTTTTAATTACACCAATAGCATGAGTAGCTAATTTCCCTTATGCTAGGATTAGGAGAGCCATGGTAGTGAGTTGACGATGTTGTGAATAGGTCAGATGATTAGATTGTGAGAACTGTCTCATTAACAAAATAACTGTAATCGTTTAGTCGAGTGCACGCTTCTAAACCCGTTAAATTGGTTAAATTCAATCCTAGATCGAAAGATTGGAATGAACAGACCTGTTATGAACAGTAGACTACCCTAATGAGGACGGAAGTTAAGTTAGTTGTAATCTAGGGTGGATAGCGGACCGGAAGGACCTTTCCCTTGCCCTTCTCACAGTAGATCGTCTGAACTATTTATGACTGAGTTAGTAAACTGCCATGGTGAACCGAATTCCTAGCATACTTCTCTTTATCTGATCACATCTTTAATCGTCTCTGCTTTTATTGCTCTTGGCCTTATTTCTCTTGCCTTAATCACTTTTAGTTAGAAATCATTTAAAAACCCCCGATTATTACCAGACAGACTTAGATTAGCAGATAGATATAATAGCCTCCCTGTGGAGATCGACCCTACTTCCGCTAACTTCTGTTAGTAGTCTTAGGTATTATTTTTGGTACTAAAACGACGGTATCAATACCTATATGAGATGATCCAAATAATAAAGCAAAGAATAATAGATGTACTTGATGATTGATGGAAGGTTGTCAATCCTCCAATAAACCCAAATAATCTTCTAAATACCAAACCAAATTAAGAATAATTGGGAAATTAAGGAAAGATTAAGATGTGATTAATATTGAGAAATGTATTACAACTTTGATTAAGACTAAATTAAGAGAAGATTAAGATGATATTAAGGACTAAAATGTTGTATCATAATTAGATTGTACAATGGGGTATTTATACTAAAATTAAGTACTAGGATCAGGGTTACTAAGGGCTTAAATGACTATTAAGACCCTAAGAAACCTTAACAATCTTGCTCATCCTGAGGGACATGCGTGGATCGTCATGCAACTCCCACTAGGATCCGCTCGTCCTTATCTGAAGCACGGCTTGTCCTGTAAGAAGATCCGCTCAGATCACCATGGAGACGCTCGGATTGTGGCTCTTGAATCCGCTCGTCCTGAGCTAAGGACGCTCGGATCCTGACACTTTGGTATGCTCGTCCTGTGCTCAAGGTGCTCGGATCCTGGCACATGGTTCTCTTGTTTGGCTCCTTAGCAATCAACGGGGATCGTATTGGGGATGCAAGGATCTTTTCATCATTACCCATTTCACTTCATTTATTTGCTTAGGCCTCTAGTGTCGGTCTTCTCTTCAATACTTGGTCATTAGATGCGATCCATTTAGCTCCATTTTGCCTCATAAATGCAAGGTTAGCGATCCTCTCCTACCAAGGACACAAAACCTCAAAGAATATGCAAAATGGGAAACTAAAGATAAAAATGACCCTAATATATGCTAGAAAGCATGGGAACGAGGTTAATTCGGGGACTAAATGTGCTCAAATATGAGTCACATCAAATTGTCCTCAATTCATGTTGCCTCAATATGTCGGGATCAAAGATGAATATTACAAACCCGGACACATAGTCGAACCATCGTGGATGCTATCCCGCAGCTCGTTTACCTTTTCTAAGTACCAGACCCACTCGTGCTAATCACCCCACGACCCTCCTTGCATAACTCTTGAAGTTCTACCATGAACCACTTCAGTTTTACATTCAAATTTCTCCCCTTCAAGAGTTATTCCAATCTTGTCTTCTTGATGATTATCAACAGAAAAAATAACAAATTTTGTAACTTGAAGATCGATAACTTCCACTGGCTCCTCCTCATCATAATCGTCAAAAATAGGAGGCAATGCCAGATCAAACTTATCATTGTCCTCGTGGATGATTTCTAATTCGAACACTCTTTCCATGTCTCTTCTTTTTGCCTTTTTTTTTTATTTTTTTTCGGGTGATACCACTTATGATACGAAAATTGCGTGGAATCGGTTTCAAAGAATAACGAACAATAATGAAAAAGGGATATTTGCTTCGAAATCTGCCAAGAAATCGAAACAATGGGATATTTGCTCGGGTTAGACCTATAACTCGAACAATGGTGAACTATAATCAAGACCTATTGATTATAACTCGGGTTAATGCTTGAAAACGCGTCAAACAATAACAATTTTGGAACGAACTCGTCGAACCGATGTTTACACAAATGTAAACGAAAAACTCACATTTTTTTTAAATAACGCAATCTTTATATTTATAAAACAGTTCAATTGACTCCCTATTTATACTAATAGACCGACTTGCTAAACAAGCCAAAACCAACTTAAAATACATTGAAACTTACCTAAACTCGACTTTCCTAAAGCTAACACAATAGCCCTATATTTCTTATTCGATAACTAGGAAATAAATAAAATAAACAGCTGCAATTTTAAATTGCTTATTCCAAAATAATAATACTTCTAATACTAATAATATTAATTGAGATGACGACATTAATTACTTGACTTTGACATCGTCATTTTTGGATCACCATGGAAGATCGCCATGGAATTCACGGTTCTTGAAGAACCTACTCAAGAAATTTGGGACAGCTTTATGTGTCCTAGGTACTTGCCGTATTCCTCCATTCCTTACTATTGTTTTTGGTGCGGAGGTATATAACCCTCAACTTGTCGCATGCTAATTTGGCCTTGTTCAGCCTTTTGCCATTCTATTCTTATGGTCAATAAACAGCCCATGACATTGTCGAGTAAAGTTGAACGTTGCAGAGGTTCAAAGACTCTATTCTAGTGCTGTTCCAGTATCCGTGACTCAAAGTACCCGGCGCTACCGCCATGGAGCGGCCACTACCTCGCATACCCAATGGTGGTCTTCTTCACTATGGTGCTCAGCAGACAGCTTGGTTCAAGCTACTCGCAGGCTCAAAGAAAGCATCAAAGGTAATCTTAAACCCTTGTCATGACTTCTTATCGCTTCTCCCGGTAGATATCCTTATGCAATCCTATCTTTTTAGTCAAAACTTCAGGACTGAAGTTTCTAGCTTTATCAACTCATCGTGACAAGCCACTTAACTTTCTTCCGCAAGATACTCAGCACCTACCATCCAGGAGCTTACCATTCACTTTGACTTCCCAAGGAAATTCAACATTCCCTCGTCAGCCTTTGTTCCCAAGATGAAATTAATTCTAACCAGCACCGAAGTAGAGGAAGAAGAATCCCTCAAACCAGATAACTCAGATGAAACTATTGAGCAAAAATCCCTTATCAGGAAACGAGGTGGTCCTTTTACTTCCAGAAATAAGGCCTGGAAAGCGAAAAGTTGTTGATCTTGCACCTGATAATTCCTAGGCTCCAAACACTTAAGTAATTGAGATTGTTGATCAGGGTCAGATAACCCTCTTTTCCTTGACCGTTCTGCGCCAAGAACACGCTCTTCGGTCTTCTGCTCCGGTCATTACAACGAAGCAAACGACGAATACTCCCCCACCATAAGGTGGGCGATCTGCCTCGAGAAAAGTGCTTTGAAACTGTGGACCAACTCATACTGACCCCACAAGAACAAAGTTTTTAAGCCGCTTCAAAGGTATCATCTCCCATTCATGCAGTCACAAATTCAAGTGAAGCACTTCAATGGGACCTTGTTGCAACCATGATTGCAGATGATGTTGTCGTCTAGAATGAAGAACTCACTGTTCATATTATACCTGAACAATCACCATCAGATTCTCAAAACTTCCAAGTTATTCTTTGTTCTTTAGAAGAAGATTCTTTCAGAGAGAATGAAATGGTTCAAACGCCATATCCTCCCACGAGCACCCCCAAGAAAATACTCTTGAGAAGCTTACAACACTAGTGGTTTCATGGCTTTTACAATCACCAATGACTAGCAAGATGATAAGTTCGCCTTCAGCGTTTCCCATCATTGCAAAGTTGGAATGTTTAGAATTACTACCAACCAACAGGGAACTACTCCAACAACTCCATGAATTATGTCAAGTATCAAGAAGTTCTTCTCCCTTTTATGCCAAAGTTCAGAGTTATGTTTAAAAGAGAAGTCAACTACAAGCATCAGCGCTCGACGACTTCGACAGGTATGGATGTAATACCCGGCCCTTGTGGGAGCCGTACTTAGGCCTTAGGACGCGTGAGAGGAGGTTTAGACCGATAAGAGAGCACTCGAAGGAAAGGATAGCCTTACACTAGGCCTGAGCCTAGACCGTGTGGTGTTGCAGCGGATAGAGTGGATTTACTCGGTCGAGTGAAAGGTACACTCGACCGAGTGGAGTGCTACTCGTCCGAGTGAGTCAACTCGACCGAGTGGACTCGGCACTCGGTCGAGTGCCGTTGTTTTCAGAACACGTGATTTAATCCCTTTCTCCCCTAACCCTAAAATCATTTCCACTTTCCTCCTTATCTTTCCAAACTCCCCCCCCCCCCCCCTCTCTTTCTCTCAAACCCTCACAAACACCTTCCACTTGGGATTCAAGCTTGGATTAGAAGATCTACTACCTTCCTCTTCATCTCTTTTACCTATTAAGTAAACATCTCTCATTTTCTAGTCCTTAAACCCTAACTTTTGGAAGAATTCGTCATGGGTAATTATTTAGTAATTAGTATGTGTATTTGGGGTAATTAAAGGGTAGTAATAAGAGGCTTTGTAGTGTATATTAGTGTAGGATGTATTGTGATAGTTATTATGTGATTTGTATAGGATGAGACGGTTCCTTGAGACGGTTTTGGTCCGGATTCGAGTAGCTTGAGGAGATTGCTAAAAGGTAGGTTAATCCTACTCGGTTTCAATAATGTTAATGTTGTAGTTAGCCTTGCATAATTAGGGTATTTGCATTATAACATGTTTAGTGGTATTTGCATCATTTAGAGGATGATTATGATATGTTGGTTGTGGTTCATGTATTGGTAATTATCATATGTTGGAGGATTTGTTGTTGTTATCGTTGTATTGTTGTTGATTTGGAGACGTAAGACGGTTGGGAAACCGTGTTACGTTTAAGTAGCCTCTTGGAGCTTCCTAATTTAAGAGGGATGTGCACATTAATGGCTTGAGTTACGGAGGGAGACGTGTGGTTGAGACACGACGTATGGTAGGGGATCCGGTTAGCTTCCGGACCCGGTACGCCTGGGCGTGTCCCGGTACCTGTTTGTGGTTGTTGGTATGTCTGGGCGTGTCCCGGTACCCTTGTGGTTGTCGGTATGCTTGGGCGTGTCCCGGTACCGTAGTGGTGGTGGTTTGATAATATCTCATTCACATTAGTAGTCGTGTTGCATATTCACATTTGAGTCGTGTCATCTTTTGTTTGTCTATTGAAACTGGCATTTGTTGTGTCTGTGTATTTGTCACTTGTCTCTCTTGGGTGGCCTGTGTTGATCCATATGATGTCCTTCGGTAATATGGGGAGCAGGTTAGACCCAGGTTGTTTGGATAGTACGCGGGAGACGGGACGAGCTTGATGAGTCACGAGACGTATGTAATTAGTTAGATGAGTATAGTAGCTACGAGTTGTATTTTATTCATTAGTTAATGGTTTGTAATCGCTAAACTAGTTGTTTATAATAAATGTTTCTTGATTGTATCTCCGATTTACCGGCTTTGGAAACCGAGATGGTAACATCTCTCAATTACCTTGGCGGGGTAAGAAGGGGGTGTTCCAATGGACATCTTCATGAACAATTCTGTGCTGACACTGTGTCTACGCAGACCCTCTATTATCAAGTAACCTCGGCATTCGGTGCTTAGCGTCAACATGAACGCTAAATTGAGGAACTTGACCAGAAAATCAGCGATGCAGAAAATGCCCTTAATGAGATGAAAGCTCAACGCCAAGCTCTATACAAAGGTTTGTCTATGCTACCTTCTTCACTTGGCCAACCAGCCCATCTGATTCGAGCTCAGATTGAGAAAAGCCAGCAACACGTTTCCTTAATTCAGAAATAGCTGACGAAATGAAGAACCAATGGAACTAACGCTCCCAGGCCCTCAATGATGAAATCTCAGGTTTCTCGCTTTTGTTCGTCAAGCCAAACATTCTGAGGGCTGATTTTATTCAATCAATGTAATGCCCCCATGTTATCCCAAAACTGTGGATACTATGTTTTAATATTTGCTGCGTACTTCTCCCAAATAGTGAGATGATAGAACTTCTAAAATTTGCCGTTTATGCTTCTTTTGAACTGTGTTCCATCAAAGTTTTGCAGGGCATACGCATTTCTTGAAAAAACCTTAACAACCTTAAAAGGTCTTTCCCTTCTAGGTGACTATTTTTTATAAAAATGATCCTTATGCCCTTCTGACAAAATCACTTTTCATACCAAGTCTCCTTCTAGAAAAGATTTAGCCTTAACACATGCATTATATTTTTTGGGTGGCTTGATCTTATTTCGCAACAAATTCGCCAGCGTCTGCTCTCTTAGATGTTCAATATCTAAATTAGAAATACTCATAGATTCAACATAAGAAATTAAATCCATCGAATTTTGATACAAAATCCGAGAAGACTCTACATTAACCTCAACTGGAATCACATCATCATGGCAAAAAACTAACTGATAAGGAGTATACCCTATAGTCCCCCTTTTAGAAGTTCCATAAGCCCACAATGTATCAAATAATTTTTCATGTCAAGTTCTAGGATAGTCATCAATTATTTTAGAAATCCCAACCTTAATCAACTTATTCGTAGATTCAGCTTGCCCATTTGCCTGAGCGTAATATGGAGAAGAATTTAACAGTTTCATTAGCAGGATCCCTACTAATCTGACTATAACGATGACACGACTTGCAACCATTTGTATTGTTGGGGCTGGTGTCCTTAACAGTTAGTGCAAGGACTTATAAATCTCTAAAAGGATCAAAGGGCATACTTTTGGTATTATTATCAGTTGATCCACGTTTATCAATAACGGTTGGCTTGCTAGATAAGTTTGACGTTATTGTCATACAGATGGCGGTGATCAACTGGTCCCTAAAAGTCACACCTATAGGATACGTTTGAGAGATGTGACGGTATGAAAATACAGTCATGTAGATGCCAATTTTGACTAACCAGTTAGTCCGAGTTATTTGACTAGTAATTAGTCAAAATGTGATGTTGAGATATTATATTTAATACGGATTAAATATTATGGGCTAAGGCGAATTAAACAGTTAATTCGTAAATTAAATATAAACGATTATATTTAATTAATGTATATTGAATAAATTATACAATATCGTCTTTGTCGGACATGTATTAATACTTCAACTAACCCGTGTTATTAGTTGATATTTCAATAGCCGATAACCGATGACGATTTATAATAAACCGCGTCATATACATTTAGCAATTTTCGAGCCGGTCCACGAGGTAATATTAAGAGGAAGTGGAAGCCCACTTCCCCATGCAAACCCACGGTTGGCCGAACCAAACAAAAGGAGAGACTCCCTCTCCTTTTGACCGAGACAATTTCATTTGACAGAAAACTAGGGTTTTGGAGACATTTTCTCTCTGAAACTTAGATCTCACATCGACAAAACTCACAATAGCTTTCTCTATATTGCAAGTCAATTAGAAAGCATTTCTAGCACAAGGGTATAGTCTCAGACGGTCTTGGGTGCAACAATTAGGAGGAAATCTCTGTTGATTTCTGTTCTTTACGCCGTTCATCAAAGGACCCGAGGTTGAGTCTTAATCTTTATCGTTTCATTGTTGTGTTTCGTTTATGACCATTTTTCACATGTTAAATTTATGTTATAGTTCTAAATTTAAAGGGTCTTATACGGATATTACCCCACAAGTGGTATCAGAGCGAGGCCACGTAAATTTTCATTGTGATTTTTCATAAATCGATTTGAAACGATCTTGTTTTTGTCTTAAAAACCGTGCGGCATCAGCCTATATCTCACGGCAGAAATTTTTTGGCTGTTGCGTTTTTGTGTTTACACGGCTAATACGGTTATTGTCCGATGCATATTGTTATTTTACTCGATCATTATAGCAATATGTTAATGTTTTGCAATTTGTTGATTTAATTTTACAAGGTTTTGATCATAATTGCAATAAGTTTTGTTTTGACAAACTGTTTCACGAGGGTTTTGCATTTCCAGAAATTTTTGTACTCGATCGAGCAAGTTTTTAATCGATCGAGTGGTTTTTCTGTCTTGTTTTTACTCGATCGAGTCCTTGTTGTACTCGATCGACCACTTTCAAAACCCCACTGCTCGATCGAGAAGTCCTCGTACTCGATCGAGCAGATTAGCTGATAAAAGTACTCGATCGACCACCAGTTTAGTCGATCGAGCACTTCCTGTTTGGCCATCCTCTCGATCGACTTGCAGTTCAGTCGATCGAGCCCTTTTGTTCCTCGATCGAGCCCTTTTGTTCCTCGATCGAGCACTTATGTCCCTGGATCGAGGGATTTGTTTTGGCAGCTTTGAAAATTTATTCTTTTTGCTTTAAATTTTCTTTTGGCCTTAATATGTACTTTATACGGATATTGTACACTCGCTATGATTGTGAAACGGTTCACACACGTACCATTAAGTTATTTTAAAGCGTATTTAAAGTAACGGATTGTAATAGATTAAAATTAAATTGATAGAAGCGGTTTTATCACATGAATTTTAATCATTAAAAGGTGGTTTGGATAAATTTAACATAATTACGGAATTATGTCACGAATGAATTTGTTTTTAGTTGATGCATTTATTTATCGTTAATTTTGAATGCTTTTGAATGCCTCTTATTACGTATTTATTTTTACAATCAGTTGTAACTTAGTGTGGCCTTAGTAGAACGTGTTACCGTAATGATGGAACACGGTCTTGGTTGTATTTTGAGATCTCGTATCTCCGTTTGGATTTTTCACTTGTAATTACAGTTTTTAATTAGAATGTAAATAGGTTTATATTTTGTAATTTTTAATTGTAATTTTTGAGAAGACCAAAGATGGAGAACCGGATGCTCACTCCCGCTACATGGATCAAGATGGAACATCAAGACAAGCTTCTCGGGTCCAACGGTGGATTCCAAAGTTGTTTTATGTTCTTTTTTTATTAGGATAGGCCACACTAGGAATTTTATTTACGTATTGCATTCTTTTATTTATTTTTTTCGTAACGATAATATGCATCATATTCCGCCTAAAAACCAAACCACCTATTTATTGCATGAAAACTAACACATATAGAGGTCACGAGTTAGTTTTCATTGACATTCTCATGTCACACGATCTATGCTAAGCCATCACCTAAATTAATTCATTCACGCAGACGCTAGTTATTCGTTCACTTAATATGAATTATAATTAAGTTGATGGGATCTTCCTCGTATAAACCAAAATTGAGAACGGTCTTTATAGGTCAAACTCCAATGAGTCCCTTCTTCGTCGGTAGGCATAATATGACCCCTTCTACGTCGGGTAAGTTGGAACCGATTGACATATTTTATCTCAACACTATGGTCACTCGTACGATCCTGTGACTATGGTGGACTATAGATAGGATTTACGGAAATCTATCGACCAAGAGTTCTTCCGGAAGAATTAGCTAAACAGTTGGCTTATCAATTTACAGAAATTGAGTCTTGGGATCACTTGTATCATTCTTGAGGAAGATCAATTATGCAAGTGCTTGAGTCTACACGTTAAAATACATTTTAAATAGACTTAAATCACCTTGATGAGTTGCTTATTTCGTTTTTGTTTTTCTTTCTTTTTCAGTGTAGATCACGAACTTTTAAACTGCTAAAAACAAATGGCTGGTTCTACAGATAACCCAATGCCAAGTGCCACATTGGACCGTGAGTCCTGGCCGGATCTTCATGAATCGGATGAATCGGTCTACTCGATCAAGAATGATGGATCAAACTTCGCGGACTCGGGAGGCGGCATTACGGAATGCTTGCCGCCGCCGACGGAAGCTCAAATATCTATTAGAGCCCATCCCGGCAAACCCAGGTCCCACGGCTAGAGAGTTTCTTTGAAATCACCAAGTTTAATGATTTCTGTATGGAAGCGGGTGCGATTAAAAACATACTCATTTTTGCAATGGAACCCAATTTACGTAAACGCTTCATAGCCCATGGTGCGAACAAGATTTTCACCACGCTCACCAAGGAATTCTCGAAAGCACCGAGAATCGTGACCTATGAGCATACCACTCGCTTTTTTGATGCGAGACTCCCGAAAGGGCCAACTCAGTTAGCCCACACATTCTCAAAGATGATTGAGAATGTCGAGAAGTCGAGACCTTTGATTGTAACATCAGCGAGAACATTGTTATCGACCGCATGCTTCATTCACTCCACAATGGTTTTTCGCAATTTAGAGCGAATTACTATATGAATGATTTGAAGAAAACCCCCATGAATCGCACTCCCTTCTCGTACCGACCGAGAAGGACATGAAGTTCAGTGGGAGCTTGAAACAGGATGTTCTCGTTGTGTCAAACAAGGGGAAAGGTAAGGGCAAAGCTCGTGCAAACCTAGCGAGTAGGTAAACCGAAGTTCAAGAAGTCGGGTTCAGGTAAGAGTGGGCCTGGTGAGTCGAGCACCTCATCAGGCGCGACAAAGAGCAAGAATGAAAACATTGAGTGCCATCATTGCCACAAGACTGGGCATTGGAGGCGTACATGTCCTGTTTATCATGAGGACTTAAAGGCAGGTCGTGTTAAACTTGTTGGTATGTCTTCTTCTTCTACTTTTATTCATATGATTGAGATTAACCACGCAAGTTACGGAACTTGGGTACTTGATACTGGTTGTGGTTCTCATCTGTGTAATCATGTGCAGGGGCTCCAAAACATCGAACCCCTCGTAAAGGGTGAGGTGGACCTGCGTGTTGGGAATGGAGCAAGAGTGGCTGCCATCTCAAAGGGGACATATGTGATCCAGCTTCCTAGCGGATTTGAGTTGTCATTATATGACTGCTATTATGTACCTAGTCTTTCGAAAAACATTATTTCAGTTTCTGCACTTGACAAACTTGGTTTTTCATTTGTAATAGAAAATAATGCTTGCATTTTCTCTTTACACGATATGATTTATGGCAAGGCAGTCTCCTTGAACGGAATTTATGTTTTAGATCAGACGACCGAAATATTACACGTAATGAATAAAAAGTTAAAGGTTGGTGATAAAGATCAAACGTATCTATGGCACTCGCGTATGGGACACATTAATGAGAAACGCGTTAAAACGACTCATCAAGAATGGAGCTATCTCGGCCTTTGATTTTCAATCATTTGGCACGTGTGAATCATGTCTCATCGACAAGATGACTCGGATTTCCTTCAAAGGTGTTGGAATGCGCGCTGCTGACCTATTAGGACTCATACACACGGATGTATGTGGACCTATGTCAATCACCGCACGAGAAGGCTATAGGTATTTCATCACTTTCATGGACGATTTAAGTAGATATGGCTATGTCTACTTAATGAAGCACAAAAGTGAATCCTTTGAGAAATTCAAGGAATACCAAAATAGGGTACAGAACCTATTAGGTAAAAAGATTAAAACACTACGTTCAGATCGTGGTGGCGAGTATCTTTCTCACGAGTTTGATCAACACCTAAAGGACCGTGGGATTGCCCTACGCTTAACTCCACCGGAACACCTCAATTGAATGGTGTGTCCGAACGGAGAAATCGAACACTACTTGATATAGTTCGATCCATGATGAGTCACACCGTGTTGCCGACTCATTGTGGGGTTATGCTCTTCCTCGTCACCGCTCTAATACTTAACCAAGTCCGTCTAAAGTCAAGTTGACAAGACTCCATATGAAATATGGAAGGGAACGGTCCCTAACTTGTCCATTATACGGGTTTGGGGCTGCGAGGCTTATGTCAAGTGGAGACACGAGGATAAGCTCGGCCCGCGAGCGGTCAAGACGTACTTTATAGGTTATCCTAAAGGAACGCTTGGTCATTACTTTTATTCGCCAACCGAACAACGTGTTTTTGTTGCGGCTAGTGCGACATTCTTAGAGAAGGAATTTCTCGAGAATGCAAAAAGTGATAGAACCTTCGAACTGTCGGAGATTCCAGAACCAAGTACCGAGCAACTATTGGAGGAACCTACTCCTTCAATCCCGGCTGCGGTGAATATTCCTGAGGAACCTAGGAGGTCGGGAAGAGTCTCTATTCCTCCGCATGATACATTGGTATGGTCGAGGAACATGACATAGATGACGTTCTACTCTTAACGAGTAGTGAACCCGCAACCTATAAAGGTGCCATGACCAGTTCCGACTCGAAGCTATGGCTTGAGGCCATGAAATCCGAGATGGACTCTATGTATGAGAACAACGTGTGGGATCTTGTTGACTTACCTGCTAAGGTTCGTCCCCTTCAATGCAAATGGCTTTACAAGATAAAGCATTCTGTGGAAGGTCAACAAGATATCTACAAAGCACGACTGGTTGCTAAAGGTTTCACCCAAGTGCCAGGTTTGCACTACGATGAAATTTTTGCACCCGTAGTCATGTTGCGTTCCATTCGGATTATCTTAGCGATTGCCGCTTTTCATGACTATGAAATTTGGCAAATGGACTTGAAAACCGCCTTCTTAAACGGCTTTTTGGAGGAAGAGTTGTACATGGTACAACCCGAAGGTTTCATCGATCCACAACATTCTAAGAAAGTATGCAAACTTAAGCGTTCCATTTATGGACTTAAGCAAGCATCTTGGAGTTGGAATCATCGCTTCGACCAAGTGATTAAAGAAAATGGATTTACTCGATCGGTCGAGGAACCATGTCTTTATATCAAGTCGAGTGGGAGCAAGATTGTCTTCCTAATATTGTATGTCGATGACATACTCCTGATTGGGAATGACATACCTCTCTTAACTTCGGTGAAAGTATGGTTGAAAAACCATTTCCAGATGAAAGATCTGGGAGAGGCACAAAGAATTCTAGGCATCCGTATCTATCGAGATAGATCACGACGGATGTTATCTCTCGATCGAGTCTTACATAGACAAAGTCCTAGAGAGATTCAGCATGACTAACTCCAAGAAGGGGTTCCTTCCTATGGCTCCAGGGGTGCATTTGAGCAAGTCTCAGGCACCAGAGACACCGGAAGAGAAAGAGCGCATGGCACGGATTCCTTATGCTTCGGCTATAGGATCAATCATGTATGCCATGATATGCACACGTGCGGACATGGCATATGCATTGAGTATGACAAGTCGATTCCAACAAAGATCCAGGTGAATCACATTGGTGGGCATGTCAAGAACATTCTTAAGTACCTACGGAGGACTAAAGATTGGGCATTGACTTATGGAGGCCCTCAAAAGCTATGCGCAACCGTTCTGCAGATGCTAGCTTCCAAACGGATCGTGATGACTCGAAATCTCGATCGATTCGTTTTTACTCTTAATGGCGCTAGATCACCGGAAGAGTTCCAAACAAACTGTTACAAAGAGATTCTACGACCGAGTCCGAGTACTATGCCGCGTCTGAAGCTACAAAGGAAGCGATATGGATGCGTCAATTCTTACATGGACTATCTGTAGTGCCTAGTTCGAATGACCCGATCACCATCTATTGCGACAATAGTGGTGCCATCTTCCAAGCTAAGGAGCCAAAGTCTAGCAACAAGTCTAGACATGTACAACGGAAAGCTCATCTAATCCGAGATTACGTGGAGCAAAAGGAAGTAGTGATAGAAAAGATTGCTACAGATGATAACATAGCAGATCCTCTCACTAAACCATTACGACAAGATAAGCATGAAGGGCATGTTAATTCCATGGGAATTAAACGTGTTCCTAAGTTGTAGTACTCTTTTATGGATTAGATTCATTCTCGTTTGTACTCTATACGACATCATCGTTTTGATATTTATATATTTTGTTTTTTATGTGGAATTGTACGACAATTTTTGAACACCACAAAGTGAACTGAACGAACATTATATTTTTTTACCCTTAATTGCCCACATGAGCTGATAACTCGGCAATTATTTTGTGACGTTGGTTGATGGTGGGTTCAACGAGCCATAAGTCAACCGGTTGACTGACCAATCACAGAGGCGATTTATACGGATATCTCGTAGGACACAATTGTGACATCGACGTGGAGTCCTAAATGTTTTATAACATTCGGTGCCCGGTCGTGGATAGGACCTCCATGGTGATCCTAAGAGTCGATTCTTTTGACTATCGACTGTCTCTTGAGACTAAGGCAGATTTTGGGTGACTTTGGTTTCTTTCTCACGGTCATCCGTAACAGGGGGCCAAGTAGATTTTTTCTGGGTCATTTCATGCTGTGCTTAGATCGGAAGGAGTTCGAGTTGAAGGAAATATTCAGCCTTTATCGTGTACTCGATATTTCTCGGGGCCACTCGAGGAGTCAGAATCGAAATGCATGGCCATGCTCGGATACGGATTCGTTTTATCGGTTAAGTTACTCTCTAGTCGGGAAACCACTCTAGATACGGATCGATCGTAAAAATACGACCTTTGCGGATCCGGATTTGCAAATTGTTTTACATTGAGTGGGAGAAATTTTAAATGATTATGAGAATCGGTTATCGCACATACACTTGTACGGACAAGTGGGAGTTTGTTGGAGCTTGTGTCCTCCAGTTAGTGCGGATAACGTCATTGAACATACACTTGTACGGACAAGTGGGAGCTTGTTAAATTTGGTGTCCTTAACAATTAGTGCAAGGACTTATAAATCTCTAAAAGGATCAAAGGGCATACTTTTGGTATTATTATCAGTTGATCCACGTTTATCAATAACGGTTGGCTTGCTAGATAAGTTTGACGTTATTGTCATACAGATGGCGGTGATCAACTGGTCCCTAAAAGTCACACCTATAGGATACGTTTGAGAGATGTGACGGTATGAAAATACAGTCATGTAGATGCCAATTTTGACTAACCAGTTAGTCCGAGTTATTTGACTAGTAATTAGTCAAAATGTGATGTTGAGATATTATATTTAATACGGATTAAATATTATGGGCTAAGGCGAATTAAACAGTTAATTCGTAAATTAAATATAAACGATTATATTTAATTAATGTATATTGAATAAATTATACAATATCGTCTTTGTCGGACATGTATTAATACTTCAACTAACCCGTGTTATTAGTTGATATTTCAATAGCCGATAACCGATGACGATTTATAATAAACCGCGTCATATACATTTAGCAATTTTCGAGCCGGTCCACGAGGTAATATTAAGAGGAAGTGGAAGCCCACTTCCCCATGCAAACCCACGGTTGGCCGAACCAAACAAAAGGAGAGACTCCCTCTCCTTTTGACCGAGACAATTTCATTTGACAGAAAACTAGGGTTTCGGAGACATTTTCTCTCTGAAACTTAGATCTCACATCGACAAAACTCACAATAGCTTTCTCTATATTGCAAGTCAATTAGAAAGCATTTCTAGCACAAGGGTATAGTCTCAGACGGTCTTGGGTGCAACAATTAGGAGGAAATCTCTGTTGATTTCTGTTCTTTACGCCGTGCATCAAAGGACCCGAGGTTGATTCTTAATCTTTATCGTTTCATTGTTGTGTTTCGTTTATGACCATTTTTCACATGTTAAATTTACGTTATAGTCCTAAATTTAAAGGGTCTTATACGGATATTACCCCACAAGTGGTATCAGATGACACGACTTGCAACCATTTGAGCAAGATCCCTACTAATCTGACTAATCTGACTATAACGATGACACGACTTGCAACCATTTGTATATGTCACACAATTTTCTGAAATAGAGGGCAAGTAAACCATGACGATGAATCAACCATCGCATCTTTGGTCCAGGCTGATGGGTGCCACAAATACCCTCATGAACTTATGCCATGATAAGTAAAGCATTATCAGCGCCTACATGAAAATCAACATTGTTATAATTACGGCTCTTTACGCTTATTTACTCATATATTGCTCAAAATGTCATAAAACCACCTTTTAGCCCTTAATTTCCTATCCATCAATTTCAGTTAATGGTTAAGTGTTTTATCAACTAACTACTAATTAGCTTGATTATGTTTGCAAATCCACCTTATTCAAAGCCCGGAAATCATTGGTACGTAATCTAATGAAGCCGCTATTACTTCGTTGTCAAGACTTTGCCTAACATGTGTTCCTATAAGATCCATCACACATACGTCACTTGCATTATAGAGTATGCATTCAAAATATTGATTAGATAATGTGTAGATATAATTAGTGGAACAATATGATAGAAATTAGTGCATAGATAGGATGAAATGATTACTTTATTCACGATTCCCACAATTCTTCTATTCCTAATTTAAGTAAGCTCCAACCATCAAATATTATAAATGCCACCCATTTATCAGCAGAGGAGGGGGGACGGGAAGACAAGCGAAGTACACAGACAATAAAGAGGACAAAAATACAAACAGACGAGCGACATACACAAATTACACAGAGGAGGATATTCACTAACAATAATACGGGGAGCACAAAAGTGATATCGAGAGCCAAGATCAAACCAGTCCAGTAATTCTACTCTTATACACCGTCTTAAATCAATTATCCCAGTTTCAAATAAAACTACATACATAAATCGTCTCAGTTTTCATATAAGCGCATAAGAGCCGTTAATTTATGACAAAGTCGAAATTCATTAATAATCAAACATCCAGATAGGACTGAGGGTACCAAAATTGAATAAGTTTTTTTTACTCTATTTCAATCTTTTATTTATTTTCTCTATTTTATCGTATAATTTGTATAATTTTGTACAAACTAACCTAGTTAATTCGTCTTTGAATATAGTTTGTTTCATCTTGTCTTATATATAAAATTGTATAACTAACCTTAATTTCGCCGAATATATAATATTATAAATAAATAGTAGAGGTCGTCAGTTTGATGGGTGGTCCGGGTGCCTAACACCTTCCCTGACCGTAACGTTACCCCCGAATCCGCAATCTTTGGTTCAGACCAGAGTGATGGATAGGTCCTCATAACAGGGATCAAAAAGGGCCTTTTCTGTTAAAAAATATTTTGTATGTTTTTTATTTATAAAATCTACTTGCGACTCTTCCATATCATTTATATCAAAAAAGGAGATTGTTTCAGGGATCTCACAGTGGCGACTCCGCTGGGGACTTATTAAGAGGATAAGACTCGAAATTTATATCTAATATTATTATTTTTTGACGAAATTGGTTGTCCTTTGGTAATGGATTCATCCGTGAAAAAAAATCGCTTGCTAATAAAATATAGGGTTTTTCTACATGGTGACCCTGAACTTTTTCGAATCACACATGGTAACCCTACAAAATAGAAAAAGTTTTTGGTAACCCTGAAGTCCCTTAAATGTAATTAACGTGACCCTGAACTTTAATTCCGTCAAAATGAGCCGTTAAGTGTCATATGTGGCGAATGACATGGCTAATGTTCGCTGATGTGGCTAATGACTAGGCTGTTTATGAATAAATTAAAGAAAAAAAACAATCCACCACAATCACAGCCTCCGCCATAACCACCACTACCGTCGCCGCCACCCCACCCTTCACCAAACTTCGTCGAACTACCGTCGGCGACTCCCCACCCTTCACCGTCCACAGCTGCCCCGTCGAAACACCAATCCCACCATCGCCCGTCGAAACCCGACACCCTTAATCTTTTCCCCCACCCTTGTAATCTCATCTCACTCCCCTAAAAACACTAGATCTGGGTTTTATGGAGAGGGATGAATTCTGAGCTGCTTCTGGTGTCGCCATGGTGGAGGTCGGCGAGAGGGGGTGCAGGCATGGTGGTCTGAGGTGGTAGCCACGGTGGAGGTCGGCGAGAGGGGGTGCTGGCGTGGTGGTAGCCACGGTGGTGGTGCGAGGTGGTGTAGAAGATGGTTTAACTTGCGTCGTTTTTGTTTATTTTCATCTTACATTATTCCGTCTCGCAATCCCGCCTTGTAATCCCGTCTCGCCTACATAATAAATTAATATAATAATAATGATACTTATAATATATTAAAAACCCGACTACTTATTAAATCTAACTAATACGACTAACTAATTAATCCCGCATTGCAATCCATGTCACACGCCACATCAAGACCAAATAGCCACATCACATGCCACATCAGCACTTAACGGTGTAAATTGACGGAATTTTAGTTAAGGGTTACGGAGATACATAATAATGAACTTCAGGGTTACCATTTTTGTTTTCTGATTTGCAGGGTTACCACGTGGGATCTGAAAAAGTTCAGGGTCACCACGTAGAATAACCCTAAAATATATTTGACAATTGTTGCGCCTTTTGAATTTTGCTTGCAAGGGTTGTGACAGAAAACAAAAAGACACTAGTATTAACTGCATGTATAACTGATGACCGGAATTTAGTCATCGTTTCCAGTATAAAACTCAATTTGTAAAACCAAATAAAAAGTTGTATTTATCGAGGTTGAATCACAAGAATGGCGGAGGTTTCTACCTAGCTCGTCCAAGTCTCAATTTAGCCTAAACAAATAAAAGAGGTTGTTGATTATAAAACAATATGCAAACTAGATATAAAATAAGCTGGGATAAAGAGTAATTTATCAAAGATGAGAAAAACGAGAGCCTATGGGTTCACTTGGGTAATAGAGCATGAAACACGGTTAAAACAAGATATGGGTGATAAAAATGGTCAAGGGTTTATGCCTAATTTCTTAGTCACCTTAAGTTCCTTAACAAATTTTCATTCGGTTAAGATAAACTCATCACATACATAACACATCGACTTTCTAATAGTCTAAGTACCAATATAGGTCACCCAGTAGCAAAGGGCACCAAGATACGACAAACATGTGAGGAAAAGGTTCAAAATTCCGTTCAAACTGATGGAAAAGTAGATCTATATACTTTCATATTCATATATGTTTTTAAATTAATTTGTCATAAAATTAATAAAGGTCTTATGCATGCAAACTAATTAGCAAAATAAAGAAGAAATCATGTTCTTACATTGTGATTTCGGTTCATATGGGCACAAAAGAGATCTCCTTCTCTTTTGTTCTTGAGCTTTCCTTTTGGATGAACAAAGACCCAAGTGTAGGATCTCTCCCAAGGAATTATACCCAAAGCTTACTCTTAATTAAAATTAATATTATAAATACTAGTACAATATTAATTTTGTAAGAAAATTGACTCAAAATAATTGTTTTTGCTCTTGAATATTCGGTCAAGAGTAGAAGAATTTTGGAGTATTTTATCTCTCTAATTTCTCATTAATATGTAGAGAGGAAATTCAATTTCTCACACTAGAAATTATGTATGTTGAATGAATGAAAAATTAGAGAAGAAAAACTCTCTAAATGGCCTTGGTAAAACCGGTGGGGGGAGGGATTGGGTAGCCTATGCATGGGCATGATTCTCTAACCAAGAGAATAGGTATGCAAGGCTAGGTGTAGGTAGTGTCATCATATTGTTTCCACTTAAATTATTAAACATAATTTAATCACCATAATCCCTCCATATTTCGGTCCACTTATAATATGGGATCCATATTATTTTTGTCAATTTTGTCTTATGTCACATGTCATATGTTACATAAATTTGTTGTGCATTTTTAACATATTAAAAATCAATGTAATATTAAAAATACGTCACATACAAAAATCGACTTAGTAATTCATAATTACTTGTACCAAAATATTTTACTGTTTATAAATCACAACATTTTGTATTTATAATAATTCATTCAAATCAAATGTTTCCTTAAACAATAATTTCATCTGAGCAATGATACAATTCGATTACTCAGACCGTATCTCATTTTAATCAATTCAATGTGATACGTAAATTTTACTTCCAAAATCGTCCGTCAATTTTCAAGTAATTTAATTAACTCGTAACATTATACGATTAATTAAATGATCAATTAAGAGTGTTGCCCTATAGGTATGACCTAGGGGATCAACTGATCACCACCGTCGCACAACAGTAATGTCAAACTCTAGTCACCAACCATTACCGATATATGTTGATCGGTTGACGAGAAAATTACTTCCCAATTGTATTCTTTAGAATGAGATTTAATAATGATATTTAAATAATGTGATCGCACTATTGTTGAGGACACATTTCCCAACAATCTCCCACTTGTCCTCGACAAGTGTGCGTCACCAATTCTCTTGTCCTATTACTATCTCCCACTCAATGCAAGGTGCCTTTCAGGTCGTACTTGCAAGTGATCATATCGAGAGTGGTTTCCTCGATCTGGAGAATAACTGATTGACCGGACTTATCTATCATAGATACTTTCCGAGCGTGGCCACGCATTTCGATTCATTACTCCTCGAGTGGCCCCGAGATATTGTTATAACCCTGACTAGGGGTGGACAATTCCTATCGCACTCATTCCCTTCGACTAGCCACAGCCATCATAACCCAAAATATGCCCATTTTACCCCATTTACGAAGGTCGTAGTAACACAAATCAAAGTTAATCTGAAACTGTGCCATCTTAGGCGAATAGTCTTTAGTCAAAAGAATCAACTCATTTGAATACTATAGTAGCTCTCGCCACGACCAGGCTATATAAATTGCCAGAACTCTATAAGCGGTCATAAGGCCCGACAAAATGTTCCTAACAGTCTGCCTATGTGATCGACTAGTCATCTCACATGACTCTATGGCACTTGAACTTGCCATCAATCGCACCACACTCTAGTCACTTCGAGACGTCACCTCATACAAGTGACTATGGGCAAATACTATGTTAATCCGTGTTCACTTTAACGGGGTTCAATTGTCACTACAACCCGTTTGGATGTAACAATGTATAAATTAAAGATAAAAGACAAATGTGATTATGAACATGAACAAAAACAACACTTTTATTTCATTTCAAAATCTAACATAGACTTGGTACACGTTTAAGTCCCATGGACGTAACATGTCCATCATGCTTAGCCTGCGATAAAGGCTTGGTGAGCGGATCGGCTATGTTGTCATCCGTCCCAACCTTACAAATCGCAATTTCCTTTCTTTCAATGAAATCTCTTATTACATGATATTTTCTAAGTACATGTCTAGATCTATTACTAGACTTTGGCTCCTTAGCTTGGAAGATCGTCCCACTATTATCACAATAGAGAGTGATGGGATCATTGGCGGTAGGTACTACTTTTAGACCTTCCGTGAATTGCCTCGATCCAAACAGCTTCCTTAGCGACTTCGATGCTTTGCAATGTACTCGACCTCCGTTGTTGAATCCGCGATTCTGACTTCCTTGAAGCTTCTCCATTTTTTACGGCACCACCATTGAGCATGAAAACAAAACCAGCTTGTGATTTCATGTCATCTCTATCTGTTTGAAAACTTGAGTCCGTGTATCCATTAACATGCAACTCAGTGTCTCCTCCAAACACTAGAATAGAATCCTTAGTTCTTCTCAAGTACTTAAGGATGTTCTTGACAGCAATCTAGTGACTCTCTCCTGGATTTCCTTGATATCTACTCGTCATGCTCAAGGCATACGAGACATCAGGACGTGTGCATATCATGGCATACATGATTGATCCAACAGCGGAAGCATAAGGGATCAACTTCATGCGTTCAACATCATGGGGTTCGGAGGGAGATTGAGTCTTGCTCAATATCGTCCCGGTTACCATAGGTACCAAACCCCTTTTGGATTTGTCCATGCTGAACCGTCGAAGAATCTTATCAACATAAGACTCTTGACTTAGTGCCAATATTCTCTTGGATCTATCTCTATGGATCCGGATACCTAATATGTGTTGTGCCTCTCCTAAATCCTTCATTTGGAAGTGGTTACCTAACCACTTCTTAACAGAAGACAACATTGGAATATCATTTCCAATGAGTAGTATGTCATCGACATACAAGATTAGGAACACAACATTGCTCCCACTGAATTTCATGTATAAACATGGTTCCTCAACACTTCGAGTGAAACCATTTTCTTTTATAACATGATTGAATCGATGATTCCAACTTCTAGATGCTTGCTTAAGACCATAAATGGATCTCTTAAGTTTGCACACTTTGTTAGGATTTTTAGAATCAACAAAACCTTCGGGTTGTATCATGTACACCTCCTCTTCTAAATGCCCATTTAGAAAAGCGGTTTTGACATCCATTTGCCATATTTCATAATCATGAAATGCGGCAATCGCTAACAAAATCCGTATGGATCTTAGCATGGCTACGGGGGCGAAGGTCTCATCATAATGGGGACCTTGGACTTGGGTAAATCCTTTTGCCACTAGCCTAGCTTTGTAGACATCGTCATGTCCTTCTATTCCATTCTTGATTTTGAATATCCATTTGCATTGAAGGGGTCTTGCCCCTTTAGGCAAATCTACCAAGTCCCAAACTTGGTTTCATGCATAGAATCCATTTCGGACTTCATGGCTTTAAGCCATAAGGAGGAATTTGGACTAGAGATTGCGGTCTTGTAGGTGGCGGGCTCGTCACTTTCTATAAGCAACACATCGAGTATTCCATCTTCCTCGATAAGTCCCACATATCGATCGGGATGGCGAATAACTCGGCCCGTTCTTCTAAGTGGAGGAGGGACAACCGCGTTAGACGACGAAGGAACATCTTCTTGCGTCTCTACCTCGGTTTGTGGCTCTTGAACTTCATCAAGTTCAAAATTTCTCCCACTCTGTCTCTTAGAAATAAACTGGCTTTCTAAGAAGACAGCCTCGGAAGACACAAACACTTTGTTATCTTGAGGTTTATAGAAGTAGTAACCTCGAGAGGTCAAAGGATAGCCTACAAAGATGCATTTTTCGGATCTTGGGGCAAGCTTATTGTCGGGTTTAATCTTGACGTAAGCATCACATCCCCAAATTTTCATGTAGGATAGATTAGGAACTCTTCCTTTCCATGTTTCAAATGGAGTCTTTTCGGTGGCTTTAGTGGGACTATTATTTAAAGATAGAATTGCAGTTTGGATTGCAAATCCCCAAAACGAGTTCGGTAACTCGGTTTGACTCATCATGGATCGAACCATATCAAGTAGGGTTCGATTTCTCCTTTCGGCAACACCATTGAGTTGTGGTGTTCCGGGTGGAGAAAGTTGTGATATAATGCCACAACCTTTCAAGTGTGAATCGAATTTAAGACTAAGGTATTCTCCACCACGATCGGATCGTAGTGCCTTAATCCTTTTGTTCAATTGGTTCTCTACTTCGTTTTGAAATTCCTTGAATTTCTCAAACGCTTCACTCTTATGTTTCATCAAATAGATATACCCATATCTACTCAAATCATCGGTGAAGGTTATGAAGTAGTCATAATTTCCACGAGCGGTGATAGTCATTGGTCCACACACATTGGTGTGTATGAGTCCCAATAGTTCACTAGCTCGTGTCCCTTTACCACTAAAAGGATTACGAGTCATTTTGCCAAGTAGGCAATATTCGCATGTACCATATGATTCATAATCAAATGGTGTAATCACATTAGTCGAAATTAATCTTTTGATGCGATTCTCGTTTATGTGACCTAATCGACAATGCCAAATGAACGCTTCACTTGGGTCACTTGTTTTGAGTTTCTTTGATTGAATGTTATAAATATCATTTGTCGGATTTGAGGTCTCTAAAATGTAAATGCCATTGATAGAGGAAGCTTTGCCTATAACCAAGTCGTTCCTAGAAATAGTACAACGATTGTTCTTAATGACAAAACAAAAACTGTCCATGACTAGCATAGCGATTGAAATAATGTTTTTAGAGAGTGTAGGCACATAAAAACAATTATGTAAATACAACTCAAATCCATTAGGCAAAGCTAAAACATAAGTTCCTTTGGATTCGGCCGCTACCCGAGCTCCATTTCCAAGGCGTAGATCCACATCTCCCTTGCTAAGCCTCTTCACATCTCTTAAATCCTATAAATGATTACAAAGGTGAGAACCATAACCGGTATCTAGTACCCATGTCGTAGTGGAAGTATAATTTATATCAATAACATAAATTTCTTTAGGAATTTTACCTTTTGGAACGATGATTCCTTCCCTTATATTTCGCAAATATACGGGACAATTCCTAAGCCAATGTCCCATGCCATAGCAATAATGGCACTCATCATTAACTTGCTTGAAGTTTTTGATTTTCTTTCCCTTCTTATTGAACTTTTTGCCCTTTGAAGCAAGAACTTGATTGCTTGAGCTCCCACTAGTTTTGGCATCTTTATCTTCCAGAGACAAAGACCCTATAGATTGTATGAGGTAGTCTTCCTGAGATGGACTCACACGAGGTCTAGTGGTAGTGGGTGGTTTAGAAGAGGTGATGAAGTTGAGGTTTCTATCCGAACCTATCCCAAAATGAAGTTCTCTAGTAGTGTCGAAATCATTGTTGGAGCAAATGTCGTCAAGAACATTGTGGTAAGACTCAATAGTTATTGGTGCGGTAGCGTTTGATGGATTCATTGTAAAGAACTACAAATATGGAGGAAAAGGAAATATTAACATTTGTCTTTTAATATCATACTTGTAAATAATTAACAAGGTATGAGCATTTATATAGTGACCTCTACCCAACTATCATAAATGATTCCAAGACCCAAATTCATATCAACTTAGGCACGGGGTAGCCGATGAAACCTTTATCAATATAACTCGGTGGATTAACCTTTTAATCGATTCTACTTTTAGAACTCTTGGTCGATAAAATTACTCTAATGTTTATCTATAGCCCAAAACACATCAACAAGGGCACGAGGTAGCCGATGAAACCCTTATCAATAACTTTTGTTGAGTTCAATCCAAATTTCGAATAAATGTGTCCATTATCCAAACCCACATCAACTTAGGCACGGGGTAGCCGATGAAACCCTTATCAACATGAATTCGGTGGATAGACATTTATCACCCACTTCCCCTACGTAACAAGGTTTGTACCCCGGGGTAGCCGAGTGCACTCCCTCGTGAAATAGGTTTTCATGGTTTCTACTATTTGGTAAGGCTATGTCTCAATTAATTGTTTTAGCGAGAGGTCATGTCAATTTATTATCTATCACGTTTTAAGTGAACTAAAGCGGTGAACTACGATAATTCTAATTGACACGGTCGATAAACTCGATAAAATAAGGATGCATGTTTTAGTTATGGCGATTTAGCGATGCATGCGACATAAAATAAAATGCAAGCATAAAAAATAAATAAATCCTAGTATGGCCTTTCCTAAAATAGAAAAACTATTTAACTATTACATATTCGGAAACCAACTCCATTGGTCCCTTGAACTTCGGTTGTGACACGCATCTCGAGGTAACACCGTCTTTATGTATCGCCATTCTTGAAGAAATCCGTCTTTGGGAACTCCGGAATGAATAAAATTACATAACAAATTACATAATTTCCTATTATACATTTGTAACTAAAATAAAATAAATCTATTAAATTACAAAACGGTGATACGAGATCACAATAAAATTACAACCGAATCGATATTCCCATACATTTCGGGAAATACCAATTAAAATCTAAGGCCATACTAAGTAAAATTACATAATTCAAAAATTACATAAATTAAAATTATGACAATCATAAAGAAAAATGCAGCATTATAATATGTATGAACATGCCCAATTTTATGCTAAATCGCCTTTAATTAGCCAATATCGTATATTACTCGGTTTTTACGGATTTGCGTGATTTCATTATTTTATAATCACAAAAATTACATAACTCATATTTATGCATAAGTTAATTACCCTAACCTCTTAGGACTCAAAATTTAGTCTTCACTAATAATTTGACCATAATTAACTCATATTTATAAAATTGTTCATTAATGGACTAAAAAATACAAAAAATAAGCTATAAACTTCAAATAAATCACAAAATTTCAAATAAATTCAAAATTCAAAATTTAAACTCATGAACATTCTGGAAAAATACCATGACACTCATAATGTTCAAAACCTTAGGTTAAAAATTTCAAAATTTTTCCGGAAAAACAATGTTGCGGTTTATCGGTTTTTAATAAAATAATCATAAAAACATGAGAAAAATTGTATTCATCAACTTTTCAATTTTAGATCTGAAAAAGATAATAAAATGCAACATTTGACGTTTTTCCTTAGTCATAGATTATGTTTTATTAATTTTTCACTAATAATGTCACTATTTATGCTATTTTTCTTCAAAAAACCATAAATCATGCAAAAAGACTTCACTATAGCCCATTATTTTACACACATCTTGTAAAATTGCATGTGACAACATATTAAATTTCTATGACCAGATTCGAAATTTAACTCATATTAACCTATTTTTCACCTAAATCCGAATTTAATAATGAAAAATCCATTTTTCGAGCATAACAAGTCCAAAAATTATGAAAATTTACAGGTTATCTCAAAATAATATATGTGACAACATATCTAAAAATCACCTGAAAATTCGAAGTATAGCTAATTTTAGACCGAAAATGACATTTTTACGCATAAAATCATATTTAAATGCCATTATTGTATAATATGAACAATAAAAATCCGTAAATGTAACCAAAATATCCTAAAACATTTTAGGACCAGAAATTTTAACATGCATGAATTAATTTCGTGATATCTCATAATAACACAAATTATCCAAGTTTTATATGTTATTCTTATAACTCGGAAAAACTTTTAACCGATTTGCATGCAAACAACCATGGCTCATGATACCGATTGATGGAAAAGTAGATCTATATACTTTCATATTCATATATGTTTTTAAATTAATTTGTCATAAAATTAATAAAGGTCTTATGCATGCAAACTAATTAGCAAAATAAAGAAGAAATCATGTTCTTACATTGTGATTTCGGTTCATATGGGCACAAAAGAGATCTCCTTCTCTTTTGTTCTTGAGCTTTCCTTTTGGATGAACAAAGACCCAAGTGTAGGATCTCTCCCAAGGAATTATACCCAAAGCTTACTCTTAATTAAAATTAATATTATAAATACTAGTACAATATTAATTTTGTAAGAAAATTGACTCAAAATAATTGTTTTTGCTCTTGAATATTCGGTCAAGAGTAGAAGAATTTTGGAGTATTTTATCTCTCTAATTTCTCATTAATATGTAGAGAGGAAATTCAATTTCTCACACTAGAAATTATGTATGTTGAATGAATGAAAAATTAGAGAAGAAAAACTCTCTAAATAGCCTTGGTAAAACCGGTGGGGGGAGGGATTGGGTAGCCTATGCATGGGCATGATTCTCTAACCAAGAGAATAGGTATGCAAGGCTAGGTGTAGGTAGTGTCATCATATTGTTTCCACTTAAATTATTAAACATAATTTAATCACCATAATCCCTCCATATTTCGGTCCACTTATAATATGGGATCCATATTATTTTTGTCAATTTTGTCTTATGTCACATGTCATATGTTACATAAATTTGTTGTGCATTTTTAACATATTAAAAATCAACGTATTATTAAAAATACGTCACATACAAAAATCGACTTAGTAATTCATAATTACTTGTACCAAAATATTTTACTGTTTATAAATCACAACAGTTTGTATTTATAATAATTCATTCAAATCAATTGTTTCCTTAAACAATAATTTCATCTGAGCAATGATACAATTCGATTACTCAGACCGTATCTCATTTTAATCAATTCAATGTGATACGTAAATTTTACTTCCAAAATCGTCCGTCAATTTTCAAGTAATTTAATTAACTCGTAACATTATACGATTAATTAAATGATCAATTAAGAGTGTTGCCCTATAGGTATGACCTAGGGGATCAACTGATCACCACCGTCGCACGACAGTAATGTCAAACTCTAGTCAGCCAACCATTACCGATATATGTTGATCAGTTGACAGTAAAAATTACTTCCCAATTGTATTCTTTAGAATGAGATTTAATAATGATATTTAAATCATGTTATCGCACTATTGTTGAGGACACATTTCCCAACACAAACATTCCTACAAACACTCCGTGTGCATGAAAGTAAAGACCAGCAAACCACCCAAATCTATATGTTAATAACCCATATTCACACCCATTGAGAACCTAAGATCCCCCTAAGCCCTAGATAAAACTACTCACACATTTTCATGGGTGAGAAATCAACAACAAAATAAAACAATACACAAGAAAACATGGTAAACATGATAAAGATTGCTACTTTGAATGAATAACAAACAAGTAAGACAATTAATGTAAACTAATTAAGTAAATGTAAACAAAAGATGGGGATTATACCAACTAAGAGGAAAGTAATGAACTTGGATTGATAAAGGAGTTGAATTTCTTATTGTCTTCCAATTAAAACCCAAAACTAAATGTAAACTAATTAAAAGAGAAGAACTTGGATACACTAGAGAATAATTAAACAAGAATTAAAGAAAGATTACAACATTTATTGAAGAAATATTGAGAGAGAGAAATATTCTAGGGTTCTTGTCTTACAAAATAAGAGAGTAAAATAGACTAACTAATCTAATTGATAGTGTGTAATGTATGTGTTAAAAATAAATGAGACTGTAGTGTATAATAATAATAATAATAATAATAATAATAATAATAATAATAATAATAATAATAATAATAATAATAATAATAATAATAATAATAATAATAATAATAATAATAATAATAATAGTAATAATAATAATAATAATAATAAGAATAATAAGAATAATAATAATAATATACTCTCATTCTCTCCTCACAACACACGACATACCCAACTCTCAAAACAATACACGACACTTCAAACAAAAACAAAATAAAAGCAAAAAGGGTAATATGGGGAAAACGACGGACAAAAGCGCACAAGAGGATCTGGGAGCCGATCCACAGGTCGTCGGTGGTACGACAGGCTGGGGAGCTCCTGGAAATGTATGGATGATTTGATATATATAATATATATATATATATATATATATATATATATATATATATATATATATATATATATATATATATATATATATATATATATATATATATAGAGTCGGGATCCGGTGAGAACTCCTAAATATTTGAGGATTGAGGATTAAAGTGAGACGTTGGATTTAACTAATCAATAACGCATAAACATACGACGCGCGATTCAAAAAACAGATATCAACTCTCATTTCCTTCTATAATACTTTCTCTCACCTCCATGCTTTTTTCTCTCATTGCTGCACAATTTCAACAATTCAAACATCAAAAATTGTGGAAACCATTTATTTCAACATTAAGAACAACAAATAAAAGATGAAGAAAATGAGTTTGACGCAATTCATCTTTTAGGTCAATATTGAAAGTTTGACACATGTATATTTGGATCTCATTTCTCCATTTTGTCAATTTAATTTATGGTATTCCATTTGTTCTTCAAATTTCATGATTAACTCGGTTATTAATTTCCTTATTTCAGTGAATTAATATCCTATTTTTGAATTAGGGTTTGATTTTGCAAAATCTGACTTTATCGGCATTCTATTACGATTTTTAATTCAATTTTGTAAGATTTTTTAGTTTAACTATTTATTGTAGAGTTAAAGATGGATTTAGGTCTAGAATTGATGGAATATATAAGTTTTATTTGTACGATTGATTATAATTAATTAGGTTCTGCTATACTTCTATTTGCTTGTCTTGGTTAATAAAGAGGTTACTTTTTGAGATAATAGTAAAAGAGAATGTGACATTCAAGACCCAAAATATGGGAGATGAGGGTCATCTTTTCAGAATCATAGCATTGTTTAGTTTGGGGAGAGTACTTGTTCTGGCTTCTTGCTATGTGTTTTAATTAGATTATTACTACTGTGTTATTGTCCCTATTTCCCTTTTTGTTCTCAATTGATCAAGGTAATATTAGGATGTGACAAAGGTAGTCATGTATCTCTACTTTAGCCATTACTTAGCTAGGGATGATGTACATAGCTGGATATCTTTTATTCAACATGTTTTGTATTGTTTTCTCAACTCCTTTATACACAAAGTCATGTTTATTAGAGAAAGGGTATTACAACTTTCTAAATTCTTATATGCGGCGTAGGACCTTAACAAGAAGGGATCTTTATCAATGTAATCTATTTGAAAGAACATGTAGATTGGAAGGGATTCACAAGCTTCATCTGACAATTAGCCTTTTTATTTGACAAAAGTGTATAAGACATCTTTAATGTTCAGATATTTAGAGTGTTTTGCCATCAATTAACAATTTTTCTCATACTTTGTGGCTACATTTTATAACACCTCATCATAAAAGCCTATTAGCTCAATCGGTAGATCATTGTGCAATGCGCAAAGAATGTGGGTTCAAGTCCCACATAGGCTACTGTTAAAGGCTACTATTAATGTGTTATTTCAAAGTACATGGTAACCATATTGTATACAATGTGATATTGTTTTTCAGACAGTGTGATATTGTTTTTAATGACTTGTGGTATTTGTATTTTACCGTTGGTGATATTGTTTCACAGGAACACAAAATTGGATACTCCTTTTAAAATATTGATAACTAGTGATACTGTTTTGTATAAAGAGTGATATTCTTTATAGGTACGTATGAAATTGTATAACAATATTACCTAAGGGGTATTGTCTACGACTAAGTGTGATATTGTTTGATATAGAGTGTGATATTCTATATATGAACAATCTTCAGGATCTAATATTGTATGTTCTTGGTAAAGTGTGATATTCTTTTCAACATTTTGTGATATTTTTATACACTGGTTGTGATATAATTTGACAACATTACAAAATGGAGAGGCATTTAAAGTACTTTTGAAACATTGATATTATTTTGTATAAGATGTGATATTATTTCTGGTAACGTGTGATATTGTTTCTCAGTATCACAAAAGTAAAATGTTATACCTTTAGAACTAATAGTCGACGACATGAAAAAGATAAGTGCTAAATCTAATATAATTTGATTCAATTATACAAATACTGTTATAAATCTATATCTCATTATACAACATATTCATATATGTTACAATTTAATTTAGTCATAAAATTAAATACAAATCTTATGCATGCAAACTAAAATAGATAAGTGAAGAAATCGTTTTCCTTACTATAAATTTCGGATCAAAGGGCACAAGTAAGATCTCCTTCTTACTTGTTCTTGAGCTTTCCTCATATGGATGAACAAAGATTCAAGCTTAGAATCTCTCCCAAAGATGAATACCCAAGATAACCCCTTAAAAGATAAATATTATTTAACTAGAACAATATATATCTTACTAAAAATTGACCCAAAATATTTATATTGGTCTCTATTATTTCGGTATAGAGAAGGAATTTTTGGAAGTTATTATCTCTCTAATTTCTCATAAGATGTTAAGAGGAAATTATATTTCTTACTCTAGAAATATTGTGTGTAGTTGTGAATGAAAAATTAGAGAGAAAAACTCTCTAATTATGGCCTTAGAAAACCGGTTATGGGGAAGTGGCTAGGGCCAATGCATGACCAAGATGCTCTTCACAAAAGCAACTAGGTGTGCATGGCTATGTATTAGGTCTTATGATTATGATTTCCACTAAACATAATTAACATAATTTAAACCTAATACTCCCTCCTTATTTTCGGCACTTTCATAAAATGGGTGGTCCATTTTATATTTTGTCATTTGTCAATTTGTCATATGTTACATGTTACATGACATGTCACAATGTAATGTATTTTTAACATATTAAAAATCAACGTATTAATAAAAATACATCATGTACAAAATCGACTTAGTAATTCATAATTACTTGCACCAAAAACGATTTACCAATTATAAATCACAACGTCTTGTATTTATAATAAATTATTCATTCAGTTTCAATTGTTTCCGTAAACAATAATTTCATCTAAGCAATAAAACAATTCGATCACTTAGACCGTATCTTATCTAATCAAATTTCAATGAGACACGTAAATATTACTTCCAAAATCGTCCGTCAATTTTAAGTAATTTAATTAACCCGTATCGACATACGATCAATTAAATAATCAATTAAGAGTGTTACCCTTTAGGTATGACCTAAGGGGATCAATGATCACCACCGTCACACGACAAAGAATGTCAAACTCTAGTCGCCAATCATTACCGATATGTGTGGACCATTGATCGTAAAATATTACATCCCACATGTATTCTTAAAATGAGATTTAAACATGTGATCATCATGATCGACCATTGTGATCGCATTATTGTCGGAGGACACATATTCCAACAATCTCCCACTTGTCCTCGACAAGTGTGCGTCACCAATTCTCTTGTCCTATTACTATCTCCCACTCAATGCAAGGTGTCTTTCGGTCGTATTTTGCAAGTGATCATATCGAGAGTGGTTTCCTCGATCCGGAGAATAATCGATTTGACCGGAGTTATCTACCATAGATACCTTCCGAGCGTGGCCAAGCATTTCCAGTTCATTACTCCTCGAGTGGCCATGAGATATTGTTTTAACCCTGACAAGGGGGTGGACAATTCATATCGCACTTATTCCCTTCGACTAGCCACAGCCATCATAACCCAAAATATGCCCATTTGACCCCATTTACGAAGGTCGTAGTAACACAAATCAAAGTTAATCTGAAACTGTGCCACCTTAGGCGAACAGTCTTTAGTCAAAAGAATCGACTCATTAGAATACTATAGTAGCTCTCGCCACGACCAGGCTATATAAATTTGCCAGAACTCTATAAGCGGTCACTGCCCGACAAAGTGTTCCTAACAGTCTGCCTATGTGATCGACTAGTCATCTCACATGACTCTATGGCACTTGAACTTGCCATCAATCGCATCACACTCTAGTCACTTCGAGACGTCACCTCATACAAGTGACTATGGGCGAATACAATGTTCATCCAGGTTCACTTTAACGGGGTTCAATATTGTCTCTACAACCCGTTTGGATGTAACAAAGTATAAAAGGAGTTTTTAGATTTAAAAACTCGAACGACAAATGTGATTATCATATGAATAGTCAATACCTGATTACTACTTCATAATTTTATAATCCATTTTCATCTTATATGTAGTTATTCATCTCAATACAATTGAAATGACATATGACATGACTCATCATGTTAAGCCCATGAGAAGGCTTTGGTTAGTAGGTTTTATCAACTTCTTGTACCTTACTCAACCTTACTACATACTCGTTTTCCTTTGTAATGTATACATTTGCATTACAAAACTTTCTGAGTACGTGTCGAGATCCAATCAAGACATAGGCCCTCTAGCCTTAGAATAGCTCCCACTGTTTTCACAGTGTGCGGGACTCATCCTTCTTGCACATCTCATGATTGCAAGTGTACTCAATTTCCGTTGTAAATATTCTCATTGTTCTTTATTGCCTAGAACGATTCTAGAAAATCTATTTCTTAAATAACATAGCCACAATGGTATCTTAATCATCCTAATGTGTTTTGATTATGGTTTTGTCGGAAACCATGCGCTATCTCAATTGTCAATTGTCACTTGTGTTACACCCTTACACAAAATTGCATCAAAAACACTTTGCATTACATCCTTAATGCTTCTGCAAACACTTAAGGGTAATATTTATGGCTTACTTGGTAACTATTACTTAAATTCGATTAGAAACAATTCATCATACTCAAAGTATATGAAGTGTTATACATCATTTCCTATTTAATTGATTCGGCAGCGAAAGCAAATGGAATCAATCAAATATGTTCAACTTGATTGAACTAGTCATGAATCTTATCAACATAAGACTCCTTATTTGACGCTAATATCATGTAGATTTATCTTCATAAATCCGGATATTAAAGATGTATTATAATACTCCATAAGTCTTAAATCATTCCCAATGATCAATGTGTCATCCACATATAAGACTAATTAAAATTTCCGTAACTCCCACTAAACTTCATGTATAAACACAATTTCTCGACTTATCGGGAAAATTTTTATACCATGATCAAATCATTGATTCCAACTCATTGATGACCTACTCAAGACCATCTCTTAAGTTACACATTATCTTAGGATTGTAAGAATCTATAAAACTCATGACATGTATTGAATATATTCCTTCTTTTTAAAGAAGTGGGTTTTAGATTCACTTGCTGCGTATATCCTCATAATAAAACACAATCCCTTATAAGATCCAAATAGACTTAATCATTTCAACTAATGCAAAACCCTTGCCACCAATCAAGCTTTGAAATCTCTCTTTATTAGTGCAAAACCCTTTGTCACTAATCAAGCCTTTTATTTCGGATTTTCATGGCTCTAAGCCTTGTAGTGAGTTGTGACTTAAACACTCTCATGTAAGTCATATGTTCATTACTTTCCAGAAGTAATCAACTTGAATCAAACAATTTCGTTGTAAGTTGCAAGCTCTTTACTTTCTAAAAGTAACACTAATTCATCATCTTCAACAAGTGATAACTTTAACCTCCTAGGTTTTGAAGAAACAACTTCTTACACAAAACGTCTCATGTAGCCAAGAATGACCAGTTTCTTGCGACATAAAGACCAGTTTCTTGCGACATAACATTCTTTGTGGCTCTTGGAATATTTTCTCCCACTCTGTCTTCTAGAAATAAACTTGTATTTTAGGAAGACAGCTTCACGAGCCACAAACCCGTTGTACTCGTGATAATTGAAAGGGAAAAATGAGCATTTGTTTCTTGTGTAAGCTTACAAACATGGTACCCTACCATTTCATATCTCATATGATTCGTTTTAAATTTAGTGGAAAAATAAATTAGACAAAATGATAAAATCCCCAAAAGGATGAAGTAACTCAAAGTAACTTGATTGAAGTCCAAACCATATCGAATAGCGTTTGATTTCTTATCCAACCACACATTATCCCATAATGTGTGTTAAGAGAGATTAACTTGTGATACTATATCACATTTCATTTGGCTTATATCAAAGTCTTCACTTTGATAATCCCATCACGATTAAATCGTGATTCCTTGAACTCTTTGAACTTCTTCAAAGATTTCTCTATTTACCTTATTAAGTGAACACATTAGCGTCAACTTAAATCGTTGGTAAAAGAAAATGATCAACCTATTTTGGATCAATGATTTACAACCTCGATCTCCTTTTCAACCAAAAGGCACGAGATATCTTGCTTTGAATACAAGATACGCATATACCATAAGATCTAATGGTTTCAAGAGTACTCGATAACTCTTTGCGTTCATCATTCCAGAGTTTAAGGTTTAATCTTGGGTCACCAATTTGAGTCTTGCATCATCTACATGATATGTCATCCTAGTTTGGTTTAGAATATAATCACCTTGATAATGGGCTAGCCATACATCAAATCGTGGTGTATAGGGCCACGAAAGTGAAACCTCTTTTGTATCTTAACAAGTTTATATTCTTATTTAGAGTTTATGCACTTATAGTCATAATTAAGTACAACTATAAACCCAAAACTAGATTGATTACACAATGACTCTATCTCTCAACATCATTGTTGCTAGTCGTCATATTCTAATCATCCTATGTATCAAGTACAATGATGAAAACCACCACTGGTTTCTAATATTGACGAAGTAGTACTAGCAAAATTTATGTCAATCAAATAAATAAAGAACTAAGTCTTATTAGATGTCCCACAACTAACTTGCTTATTCTTTAACAACTTGGGGTAGTTTCCTTTCTAGTGTCCAACATTTAAGACAATGGAAACTTCATTGGTCGGGATTGATAGGTTTAGTATCGTTATTCTCAATAACTTTACTTTTAACATTACCTTGTATCAATTCCATTCTAATTTTACTTCTTTGAACTTCGTCCTTTTCTTAACGGTTTAAGAGAATGCTCTCACTCATTTCAATGAATCTTTGCTTAGAGAAGCAAAATTGAATTTCATGAAGACTACTCTTCAATTCATTTGTTTAGTCTTAAAACTTTCATTGAAGTGGTTGCGGTATTTTGGTCAATTTTGATTTCAAACAAATCTAGTTACCAAAACGTTTCAAAGTACTTAACTCAATTAAGCATATGAGAAACAATACATTGTAAGTAGATATGTTAGTCAAGAATCAAAAACCCTTTTGATCACGAATAACTTTTATCTATACTCTTCACAAGAGATCCTTACAATGGATAATACGAGGTTTTTAGAAGAAAAATTCAAATTTTGTCTTTAGTTACGATGTTTTAATGGAGATTTGAACTAAAATCGAAATGATATCGTATATGAATTGTGGTAAAGAATTAGAACAATATGATAACGGAATAGTGGAAAACTTAACATTTATCGTTTTATTAATACTTGTAAATAACATGTAAAGCATTTACATAGTGACCTCTACCCAACTATGATAAATGATTCCAAGATCCAAATTCATATTAACTTGGGCATCGGCAAAGCCGAATAAAACCCTCATCAATATAACTCGGTGGATTAACTCTTTAATCGATTCTACTTTTAGAACTCTTGGTCGATAAAATTACATTAATATTTATCTTTAGCCCGAAACACATCCGGCAACCGTCGAGAATACTTTCGTTGAGTTCAACCCAAATTTCGAATAAATGTGTCCATGATCCAAATTTACATCAACTTGGGCATCGGTAAAGCCGAAAACAACCCTCATCTTTATAAATTCGGTGGGTAGACATTTATCACCCACTTCCCCTACGTAACAAGGTTTGTACCCCGGTAAAGCCGAGTGCACTCCCTCACGAAATAGGTTTTCATGGTTTCTACTTTTTGGTAAGGCTAAGTCTCAATTGTTTATTTTTAGCGAAAGGTCATGTCAATTTATTATCTATCACGTTTTAAGTGAACTAAAGCGGTGAACTACGATAATTGTAATTGACACGGTCGATATACTCGATTTAGATGATAATGCATGTTTTAGTTATGGCGATTTAGCGATGCATGCGACATATAAATAAAATGCAAAGCATAAATTAAATCCTAGTATGGCCTTCCTAAAATAGTAAATCTAATAAACTATTACATATTCGGAAACCAACTCCATTGGCCCCTTGAACTTCGGTTTTGGCACGCATCTCGAGGTAACACCGTCTTTAATGGATCGCCTTCTTATGTGGCACCGTCTTCAAGGATCTCCGGAATAAATAAATTACATAATTTCCTATTTTACATTTGTAATTAAAATAAAATAAATCTATTAAATTACAAAACGGTGATACGAGATCACAATAAATTACAACCGAATCGATATTCCCATACATTTCGGGTAATACCAATTAAAAACTAAGGCCATACTAAGTAAAAATTACGTAATTCAAAAATTACATAAAATAAAATTAAGACAATCATAAATAAAATGCAGCATTTTAATATGTATGAACATGCCCAATTTTATGCTAAATCGCCTTTAAGGAGCCAATATCGTATATTAATCGGTTTTTACGGATTTGCGTGATTTAACATTTTATAATCACAATAATTACATAAATTCATATTTATGTACTAGTTAATTACCCTTACCATCTTAGGACTCAAAATTAGTCTCCACTAACATATTGACAATAATTAACTTACATTTCTTAATATTGTTCATAAAAGGACTTAAAATTACAATAAAAGCCATAAACTTCAAATAAATCATAAAAATTTCAAATAAATTCAAAATTTGAAATTTAAACTCATGAACATTCTGGAAAAATACCATGACACTCATAATGTTCAAAAAACTTAGGTTAAAAATTTCGAAATTTATCGGGAAAAACAATGTTGCGGTTTATCGGATTTATCAATTATAATCATAAAAAAAAATATGAGAAAAATTATATTTATCAACTTTTCAATTTTAGATCTGAAATATATGATAAAATGCAACATCTGACGTTTTTCCTTAGTCATGAAGTATGTTTTAGCAATTTATACTAATTAAAGTCACTATTTATGTTATTTTTCATCAAAAATTCATAAATCATGCATAAAGACTTTATTATAGCCAATTATTTTACATACATCTTGTAAAATTGCATATGACAACATACTAAATTTTTATGACCAGATTCGAAATATTTCTCATATTAACCTATTTTTCATTTAAATTCGATTTTTATGATGAAAAATCCATATTTCGAGCATAAGAACTCATAAAATTATGAAAAATTACAGGTCATCAGAATATAATATATGTGAAAACATATCCAAAAATCACTGGAAAAAAACGAAGTTTAGATAATTTTAGTCCGAAAATGACATTTTTATCATAAAATCACATTTTAATGCCATTATTATTTAAAATGAACAATAAAAATCCATAAATTAACCAAAATATCCTAAATACATTTTAGGATCAGAAACTTTAACATGCATAATAAATTTCGTGATATATCATAATAAACACAAATTTATAAGTTTTATTTGTTAATCGTATAACTCCGAAAAACTATAACCGATTTGCATGCAAACAACCTAAGGCTCATGATACCGTTTGTTATAAATCTATATCTCATTATACAACATATTCATATATGTTACAATTTAATTTAGTCATAAAATTAAATACAAATCTTATGCATGCAAACTAAAATAGATAAGTGAAGAAATCGTTTTCCTTACTATAAATTTCGGATCAAAGGGCACAAGTAAGATCTCCTTCTTACTTGTTCTTGAGCTTTCCTCATATGGATGAACACATATTCAAGCTTAGAATTTCTTCCAAAGATGAATACCCAAGATAACCCCTTAAAAGATAAATATTATTTAACTAGAACAATATATATCTTACTAAAAATTGACCCAAAATATTTATATTGGTCTCTATTATTTCGATATAGAGAAGGAATTTTTTGAAGTTATTATCTCTCTAATTTCTCATAAGATGTTAAGAGGAAATTATATTTCTTACTCTAGAAATATTGTGTGTAGTTGTGAATGAAAAATTAGAGAGAAAAACTCTCTAATTATGGCCTTAGAAAACCGGTTATGGGGAAGTGGCTAGGGCCAATGCATGACCAAGATGCTCTTCACAAAAGCAACTAAGTGTGCATGGCTATGTATTAGGTCTTATGATTATGCTTTCCACTAAACATAATTAACATAATTTAAACCTAATACTCCCTCCTTATTTTCGGCACTTTCATAAAATGGGTGGTCCATTTTATATTTTGTCATTTGTCAATTTGTCATATGTAACATGTTACATGACATGTCACAATGTAATGTATTTTTAACATATTAAAAATCAACGTATTAATAAAAATACGTCATGTACAAAATCGACTTAGTAATTCATAATTACTTGCACCAAAAACGATTTACCAATTATAAATCACAATGTCTTGTATTTATAATAAATTATTCATTCAGTTTCAATTGTTTCCGTAAACAATAATTTCATCTAAGCAATAAAACAATTCGATCACTTAGACCGTATCTTATCTAATCAAATTTCAATGAGACACGTAAATATTACTTCCAAAATCGTCCGTCAATTTTAAGTAATTTAATTAACCCGTATGGACATACGATCAATTAAATAATCAATTAAGAGTGTTACCCTTTAGGTATGACCTAAGGGGATCAACTGATCACCACCGTCGCACGACAGTAATGTCAAACTCTAGTCAGCCAATCTTTACCGATATGTGTGGACCAGTTGACTGTAAAATATTACATCCCACATGTATTCTTAAAATGATATTTAAACATGTGATCATCATGATCGACAGTTGTGATCGCATTATTGTCAGAGGACACATATTCCAACAAATACATGATCAACTAATACATTTTCCAAGGAGCGGAGTGTGCTACCTTAATACAAATTTAAACAGGCTAAGATAGAAACTTCATCAAACTGCTAACGGCTAGCTTCAAATTGAATTTTTCTGTAGCGAAGTCTGATGCCGCATTGACGTTGTTAAATATTCTTCTACTGGCCAAATTCAAGCCACCATTACTTGCCTTTAGTTTGCCAATGAAGTTGCAAAATGAATGTATTTCCATCACACATCAATCTGTAAAACAATTAAAATGACAGTATGTCACTTCATCGCGACAATCATATCTAAAAAACTCAATTGACAAAGAGAAACATATTTTTACCATTATAACAACACAATTACACTATTAGAATAATATGTGCATAAAGCTTAGCTACAACATTTGAGTAACATAGTTGTAACACCATAATAATAAGCACTTGCAATTAAACCTAGATCAGGAAAAGTTAGTAAATTTATAATGAAAGCATATGAGATACATATTAAAACATTGATTAAGGAAAGATCACGAATAAATCATAGGAGATACGAATTAAATCTATACATACGAAATGCGACATATATAGAATTAGGATCATGTGAGTCCGCTCTATCTTTTTGAGTCCATGATACAATATCGCATGTTATACTAAACAATATCACAGGTTATACTGTACAATATCACACCACTGAACCACTTTCGCCCGCTGTTACTAACTTATTTTTCTCATACTTATTTTTACACTAATCGGTTCTAGCACCGGGGCTCTGACAAACACCACATTCTAATTCCAGATTGAGTGCTTAGAAAAGCATTCAAAAACGGATTGAAAATGGGGATGAAGTGATGATCAATCCTTATCTTCCTTTGTAGATGCTACACCTTTTCAACTTGAATCATATGTTTCCGTTGTACATATAAAGGTTAGTTAGGTAACCAAAAGATTTTAGATGTAGTTCTACTATTATTTGTAAAATGCTACTACAGCAATAGTACTCGTGCACTCTATTTGTTTCAAACCTTTTTTTTCAATTATTGATAAGTTTTGGCATCTAAGTGGTTATGGGCATTTTATACCTTTTTTTCAATTATCTTAACAATGTTCAAATACTAATACCAGGGTAGGTGGTCGGCGCCGATCGACGAATAGGTCACATACAACACTTTCAACCTTTTTTTGTGCTTACTTTTCATGATATTATTTAGTATTCCTCGTGATATTATTTTGTATAACTTATGATACTTTGACTGAACTCGCAAACTCAAATCTATAGATGAACTCACCAGATCTTGACTTTAAATTCACGAAATAACGATGATCGTCTATAAAGGAAAAATGCATTAACAACAATTACAATTTAACAAATTAAAAATTGTTGTAAATTATGATATTTTAAAAATCAGAGGTGAAACACAAATTATAAATGAAAAAAGAAATAGAAAACAAACATGAGATTACAAACAGGAAATATTGAAGTTGTTGATTGAAAGTTGGAGGAGACGAAGAGGAGAACAAAAAGACAAAAACGTTCAAGTAGTGCTCACATAATTTAGGTAAATTAGAGATATGAACTGATTGAAGAAAAACTACAATCAAATAACAACATGACAATATGAAACATTCTAATCAAAAATATGAAGCGAAACCGAAAAAATCATAGAAACATGTGCAATTGAACATAAATCAGGGAAAAGATGCTAAAGTTGTAACAAACTCATAACAGATTCAACTTAAACCTAGATGTATAAGCGAGGCACCTAATAAATCACATGAGAATCAAATTAAACCTAAATTTAATGTAGACAACAGTTAAGGCAAGAAAATCACGATTAGTTGCTATAAAATTGAGAATGAAGAACAAAATTGTATCAAGAATAGTTACAACAAAAGATTATCATCCTAAACAATTAATTGTTAACAAAATCAATAGAGGATGTAAACTGAAACAAACCTGAAATTGCGATTTCAAGATAATAATAAATTTTATTGATGGAAAATGGAATAAGAGGAAGAAGAGGAAACGGAGATGAACAACGAGTGTGTCACGCATGAGTGTTTAGAGAAATCAGAGAGTTTTGGTTAGAGAGAAGTTAGAGAGAGAAATGAATCAGTAAAAAATGAAGGAGAAACTTGTGTGGATTGATTATATAAGGAGACAAAATGACTACCTCACCCTTAATGACGCGAATCAATCTCAAGCCGTTGGATCTCTTATATCTGACAGTCTGAATTAATCCTCAATCCTCAAATATATGAGGTATACTCACATGATCCCATTCCTATACATATATATATATATATATATATATATATATATATGTACATATATACATATGTATATATGTACATATATACATATGTATATATGTACATATATACATATGTATATATGGACATATATACATATGTATATATGGACATATATACATATGTATATATGTACATATATACATATGTATATATGTATATATATGTATATATATATATATATGTATATATATATGTATATATATATGTATATATATATATATGTATATATGTATATATGTATATATATATATAACTGGATTGAAACGCTGTGGATGCGGACGTGTCAACCCATCATTAAATACAAGTAATAATTACAGCTAGACATTAAATATAAACATAATAAATGCTATATAAATCTCATTAAAGTATTAATTAGAGTTTAATAAATGTATTATAAAATTACAAATAGCAATTACAGTGATTTATTTAAATTTATATGAAAATAAATTTTTATAACAATTGTAAAATGTAAATCATTACCTTTATTGCGAAAAATGCTTTAAATTGAGTATACTTTCCATTATAATTATTCAAATATTTTGATACTAGATGATTAATGTGAGTGCCTCACAATGCGTTACATTTACTTCAAGAAAAACATTTGGGAAAGGTATAATACTTAGATCATTAAATCCATCAAGAAAAATATATTTGGAAGAGTCATAGTATTTACTAAAAACAAAACTTAAAATAACTACTAAGAGATAAGTTTTTATGATGTGATAATGAAAAAATTATATTGGACAGGTGATAATGTGATAACGAGTTAGATATTTGAAAAGGTTATGAAAAACTTAATGAAAATACATTTGAGATTTAAGACATTTTAAATAATGTGATATAGAGATTTCTACTTGAATGATGACTTTTTTGAATTTTTCGAGTAGGTTAAGATGGGGTTTAAGGCGACTTGATACCTATTTTATATATAGTTGTTTCAGAAAATATAAAGTGCAAATTTTTTATAAATATGTTGTTTGACACATAACATATGCAAGACATACACAACCAAAAAATTCCAATAAGTTGAGCTTCAACCCTATATGTTTGATACATAAACATCATACTTTATACATTAAAAATTGAAAAATGAATCAAATTATATTCCCAGCGTTTCGAACAAATATTAATTGATTTGGAACATAACGTATCATGAAATGATCTAACTTAAGAACTTAATGTTGATTGTTGCATTATTCGAATACATTTATTTTAATTAATATGATATTTGATAAGTCACAAAATTATTTAAATAATAACATTTATCATGAATAGTTAACTATCACTTATTAGTTATAACTAAAATTGTATGTATTTGGTTTTAAAACATTGAAGCTAAACCTAACAAAATAAGATTTAAGAAAGTTAATTTATTTTTATTTATAAGTAAAGATATTAAATGTCATATATGAATTATATTATTTTTCTTCAGTTATAATAATAAAATTTTCAAACAGGGTGCGGGAAACGCGGGATACTACCTAGTATTATTATTATTATTATTATTATTGGTTGGTTCTCTATTGTTGGTAGGCATTGTGAAAGAGGATTGGCATTGCTATTGAGATTATTTGGTCGGTCAGGCACGAGGATGTGGAAGAGTCGTGGTCCTGTACGGTTTTGGTCGGCCAGGCACGACGGTGTTTGGAGTTTGCCGTGAACATGAGCAGTACACCGTCTGGTATCAGTTGTTGTGGTTTGGTGTGGCATGTGTGTGGCATACGGTTTGGTCGTGTGATTGAGACGGTCTTGGCTTGTGTTTCTTTATCATATCATATTGCAGGTGAACGTATTATTATTGTTTTTTAGTTATCCTACTCAACCTCGTGGTTGATACTGTATTCGTGAACACCTGTGATGAACCAAATATTGGGGAGCAGATTGATTTCAGGTTAGCTTATGAGAAGTTATGGACGCGTAAAGGGGGAGCTTGGGATGAGATCACCACTTGAGTCTATAGATCGCCTTTTATTATTCAGACACTATTTAGTTTAATTTCCGCTGCAGTTGTTTTAAACGTACTTTGTAATATTTAATCATCTCGTTGAAATTTTGTAATAAAACATTTTGATGCACTTTAATTTATATCGTCTTAAAGTACTTGGTAATTGTTTGTCTTTATACTTACTACCTCAAGGAACTGAGATAGTAACACCTTTATTTACTTGAGAATGTCTGGCTAGGAGAACAATTTTATTTTGTTGACTGTCGCCAGCCGGTTGGCCGGCCACCGGTGGCTAGGTCGGCTGGGAAGTCTGTGAAAGTTGACGGAAGAATTGATGGGTGTCCCAGCCGGTGGTAATAGCAGCGGTCGGTTGACCGGCTCAGAAACAATAGTTGTAGATTGTTGATGTTGTTTATGCAAGTTGTGGCGGTCAAGTTGTTGAGGTCGTCTGAACTGCTTGTTGTCGTGGTGCACAAGGCTGAGCACGGTGGTGGCAGAACTCGGTTGAGGCTGCTCCATGGTGAAGGGGCAGTGGCAAAGTTGAGTTGGATTGTTGTTGTGGTCGGGTAATGAAGATGATGAAGTTGGTTAATAGGGGCGTTGAATGATAGTTCTGGGACAGAGCAGGTGGTGCGAATTGGTGAATTGAATTGGTGCGTGAATGAAGGTGCGGGTTTAATGCCCCGTCGCTGCTGGTGTGACTCGGTTTTTCGAGTTCGTTGGTGGCAGCTGCTCGGTGGTATGGTATGGACGCCTGGACTCGGTGACGGATTGAAGAAGGTGGAGTTTAATTGGTGATGGAATTGATGGGCAACGGAGCAGGTGAGTCGTGATGGTTACACTCGAATTGATGACAGAAATAAGAGCTCGATTCAGAGCAGCTATGGTGATGCGTCATGAATAATGGTGATGATGGCGGAAGATGATGAAACAAAGAACTTAGCATAGGTGGTAAATGGTATCAGTGGTGAATGATGGGTTTGTTTTTTTTTATAAAAGTGGGAGACATGGAGATGAAAAATTAAAGTAACAGGGTTGTTGGAGTTCACAAAATCAATGGTCAACATGGGTTTATTCGAGTGACTTGTTTCATTTTCAATCATTTGACTCCGTCTTATTTCCTTCTCGATCCAATTAACTCCTCAAATTCAGTCTCATTTTACTCGCTCTCTGTCTCATTATTCCTCCTTACCTACACATTATTATAATAAAGTATTAGTACTAATATTATACTAAAAACCAACTAATTATTAAATCTAGCTAAATTGACTAATTATTACTCCCTCCCATCCAAACAAAAGGTTACATTTGACTTTATTACGCTTGCCGATGCGCATTTTGCACCGTGAATATCTTTAGTTACACATTATTAAAATTATAAAACCTTGATATTCTTATAACATTCATGACGATGAATCAAACAAGATATCGCATGACTATGTTTTCTGTTATACAGTACAAATAATACCAAAGATTCTCTACACTCATGAATAGTGCCAAAAAGTCAAATGTAACATTTGGTTTGGATGAGAGGGAGTATAAGTTAGTAATTAAATGAGTTATTTAATCAATTAAGCACGCAAAATCGAGTCGGAATAAGGTATAAATGAGGGGTAAAATACGACAAAAATACTACTCATCAAATCTCCCCACACTTAAACTTTATTCGTCCTCGAGTAAGCTCATTAATTAAACTAAGACCCTTAATGTAAAAGGACTAGCTAAACTCTTAATATCCGATGAAAGGCAATTAACAGGCCTTCTCCGTCCCTTCAACTCACAAAAAAACACAATAAGGTGTATGCTTCCTTGCAAGGCAAGTGGGGGCTTGCGGAAATTTTGACACATCCAAACATTTAAGCACGAAATAGCAGATAAGATGCATCACAAAAAGTCAAACCAATTTCATCATCTAAGCGACCTTTTTGTTTCAAAATTGAAAGGCCTAGGTCAGGAGATATCGTCTCAAAATCCCAATGAGGTGCCAACCCCCGAAATATGGCCTAAGCAACCCAAATGTGACCACAAAAGCCGAAGAAACACATTCCAAGGCGGGAAAGGGGAAGCAAGGCTAGTCCTACAAGAATTACATGACATGAGTCAAGATTCAACCAAGAGAGACCCATGACTAAGGGGACCTATACAACATACTTCCACACGGTTTTCGCTCGTCACATATTTGAAGAATGGGCGTTTTCTTGTGGAAAAAGTAATCAAAACAATCTCCTACTACGACTCGTGAAACGTGCCTGTAATCTAATGTGTAATTTTATCTTATGACCATGTGAGAGGCAAAAAGGGAGAATGCATATTGGCTAAGAATTCAGAAGGGGGTTACTTCTTCTCAAGATATTCCCTCTTTTGCCATAGTTTGCCTCGGAGTCAACCATTTTCTTGATCACAGCGGTGCCATCAACATCTCCAAGGTGGTCAAAACATTCTCCCGGCGAGGTATTCACCATTTATTTTGTTCTTGGAAATAGAGTTTTGAAAAACGTTTGAGTGATATACCAAGCCGGTATTCCATGGTGAGGCCAACGAGCAATCAAATATTGGTATCTATCCCATGCTTCACCCAAGGACTCCCCATATTCATGTTGGAATATATGGATTTCATTCTTGAGCATGACGGTCTTTGAAGAAGGGTAATACTTGGAAAGAAATGCTTTGGCCAAGTCATCCGAATTCGTGAAGGTATTTGGTGGATGAATGTTCAACCACCGGTCCGCTTTATCGCTCAAAGAGAATGGAAACAACCTAAGCCTCAATGTATCCTCGGAGACTCCATTTCTTTTCATCATCGCTAGTTTGCTCTTGAACTTCCTACGATGAGCATGGGCATCTTCATCAATGTTTCCGCTAAAGCTATCTCTCTCGATCAACCTGAATTGGGCAGGATGAATCTCGAAGTTATTAGGAGCCAAAGTACCAAAGTTTATTGGAGAAGAAGAGTCATCCGGGTTTGGGCGATTGTGGTCTCGAGCCACCATTTGTGGTCGTGGAATTGGTATATTTGGAGTTGGTGATTGAGATGGTATATTTGTGGGAATTTGGAGATCGTGAAAATGGGCTTTCTTATAGAGGATCAATGGTGTTGTTTGGTTTTTTGGTTGTTGTTGAGTTATGGTTTCAATGAGAAGTTGGGTTGGTGAGTTTTCTTGGTTTAAAGTTGCCAAGTTGAAATTTCTAACCCTTTCTAAAGTCCTCGGTCTCAAAGCTCTAATAAGCCTCTCCGGTTCGGGATCAATAAGCAAAGAATATTGATTCCTTTAGGCATAAACTTCAATAAATCGTTAGTCTCCTAGTGTTTATAGGCACTAGGGGTAAGCAATAACACACTCATTCTACAAGGAACAAGTAACTACTCAAACAAGCAAACAACTAATACAGACTAAGCCTAAGACTCTAACTAACTAAGTATAACCTAACACCATCCCCGGCAACGACGCCATTTTGATGACCGGAATTTAGTCGTCGTTTTCGGTATCAAACTCAATTTTTAAAAACCTAATAAAAAGTAGTATTTAACGGGGTCGAACCACAAGGATGGCGGGAGTTTCTACCTAGCTCGTTCAAGTCTCAATTTAGCCTAAACAAATAAAAGAGGTTGTTGATTATAAACTAATATTCAAACTAGATATGAAAATAAGCTAAGATAAAGAGTAATTAATAAAATATGGGAAAAACAAGAACCTTTGGGTTCACTTGGGTAATAGACCATGAAACAAGGTTAAAACAAGATATGGATGATAACAATGGTCAAGGGTTTACGCCTAATTTCTTAGTCACCTTAAGTTCCTTAACAAATTTTCATTCGGTTAAGATAAACTCATCACACACATAACACATCGACATTCTAATAGCTTAAGCAACAAGATAGGTCATCAAATAGCAAAGGGCACCAAGATAAGCCAAAGATGTGAGGAAAAGGTTCAAACTTTCGTTCAAACATTCCTACAAACACTACGTGTGCATGAAAGTGAAGACAAACAAACCACCCAAATCGATATGTTAATATCCCAAATTCACACCCATTGACACCACAAAATCCCCCTAAGCCCTAGATAACATTACTCACACATTTTCATTGGTGAGAAATCAATAGCAAACATTATAAAGATTGCTACTTTGAATGAATAACAAACAAGACAATTAATGTAAACTAATTAAGTAAATATAAAAAAAAGATGGGAATTATACCAATTAATAGGAAAGTAATGAACATGGATTGATAAAGGAGATGAATTTATTCTTGTCTTCTAATTATTACAACCCAAAACTAAATGTAGACTAACTAAAAGAGGCTGTTGATAAGGTTCCTATATGGATACATTTCTATGGCCTGCCGTTGAAGTTTTGGGGCAATGCCTTGAAAAAGATTGCTGGATTGGTGGGTGTTCCAGTAAGATGTGACAGTAACACCCAGCTGAAAACTTTTCTGGGGTATGCAAGGGTCATGGTTGAAGTGAAGGTGGGGGATGTGCTGCCTGATGTTGTGGAATTTGATGATGAAATGGATATACATCATAGGCAAATAGTACATTATGAGTGGAAGCCTGTGATTTGTACTGAGTGCAAGATCATGGGACATATAGCACAGGACTGTAGGGGGAAGGAGAGGAAAGAGGCTCCTAAACCTAAGAAAATCTGGGTCCCTAAGAAGACTGGGGGTGGTATTCAGGAAGTTCCTACAAGAGCACCTGATCCAGTACTGCCTGTTATAGTACCCAGGTTGTCACCGGTGACAATGAGAATTGGCAATGGGCTAATTACTCCAATGTCTTTCTCATTTTGCCCCTCATTCTCTCCTAAAGAATTATCACTCAGATGACAAGACAAGGAGGGTTTGGGACTGGCAATGGTAGGAGTACTTATTTGGAGGTGCTGGAGCATTCTATCCAAATCAGGAAGGTGAGTGGTGGTGAACAAGAGGAGGATTCTTCACTGATTGAAAATGGGTAGCATAGGATGTTGGAATGTTAGGGGAATAAATAGTGAAAATAAGCAAAAGGAAGTTAAGTGGTTTCTGCATAATAATAAGGTAGGAGTTTTTGGTCTTTTGGAAACTAGGGTTAGATTAGCTTCTATCAATAAGGTACATCAAGGCATTGGTGCTCACTGGTCACTGGTAAAAAATATAGCTAGTCATGAGGGGGGAAGAATTTGAATAATTTGGGATGACATTAACTACAAAGTGGAGGTTCATAGTACTGAAGCTTAAGTTATTCATACTAAGGTCACTTATATACCTACTAGTGAATCTTAGTGGATGTCAATGGTATATGGGTTTAATCGAATAGATGAGAGGGAGGTGCTCTGGGAGTCTCTGTGTACTATGAGTAGGCTCATTAATGGGCCTTGGGTAGTATTAAGAGATTTTAACAATGTGCTAGCAATGAATGAAAGAATTGGATCTGAAACTTCTAATGCTGAACTTAAGGGGTTTCAGGATTGTGTGGCCTACTGTGGACTGATGGACATTTTTGCTCAGGGAGCGTTCTTTACTAGGAATAATAAACATGAGGTGGGGGCCATGGTTTTCAGTAGGATAGACAGGGCTCTGATCACTGATGATTGTTTGGATAGATTCCCTGATACACTCACTACCTTTCACCCTGAAGGGATCTTTGACCATTTCCCTTGTACAATGGTGCGTAGACTTGTAGTGGAAAAGAGGAGAAGTAATTTCAAATATTTTGATATGTGGGGACATGCTAAAGGGTTCCTTAATATTGTGAGAAAGGTGTGGGATACTAGAATTGATGGTGTTAAGATGTTCCAAATTGTCAAGAAGCTCAAGGCTTTGAAAAGACCGTTGAAGGAATTGAATGGTGACAGATTTTCCAATATTGAAACATCTGCTGAGGTGGCTAAGCTGCATATGTTTGAGGTTCAAAGGAAGCTGCAGAGTGATCCCATTAATCTCCAATTGCAGGCAGAAGCAAAAGATGCTGCTGATGCATATAGGGAATTAGATGAGGCAAGGAGAAAGTTTCTAGTGCAGAAAGCTAAAGCTCAATGGATGAAATATGGGTTTTAGAACACTCAATACTTTCATAGTGTGATCTAGGCTAGAAGACTTCAGAATAAGGTGTTAAGCATTCAAAATATGAGGGGAGTTACTCATATTGCACCTAATGCAATTGAAGAGGCTTTTGTTGAGTATTATATCCAGCTGCTGGGGACTAGTAAGAAGGTTAACCCTATACATGTCCCAGTTGTTAAAATGGGTAGGACTCTGACTGGTGAGCATGTGACTGACCTGTTGAGGCCTGTGTCTGAATCTGAGGTCAAGGAGGCCTTGTTTTCTATCCCTGCAAACAAGGCCCCTAGACCTGATGGATTTTCATCTCAGTTCTTTCGAGATGCTTACCCAGTGGTTGGGCAAGATGTGATCCAGGCAGTGCTGGATTTTTTCACTAATGGGAAATTGCTGAGACATGTTAATGCTACCACATTAACCTTGATTCCTAAGAAAGCTAGGCCTACTTCTGTTGCAGATTTCAGGCCAATTGCGCTTTGCAACATAATCTATAAAACAATCTCTAAGGTGCTCTGTAATAGGGTAGCAGCTGTTCTTCCTCACATCATTAGTGAAAATCAAAGTGCATTTATTACAGGACGAGAAATTGTTGACAATATTTTGATTTGTCAAGACCTGGTGAGATTATACAAAAGGAAATCTTGCTCACCCAGGTGCTTGATGAAAGTGGATTTAAAGAAAGCACATGATTCTATAGAATGGGAGTTCATTGAGCAGATGTTGGGTGCTATGGGTTTCCCTGAGAATATTATTAAAATGATCATGGTGTGTGTCACTTCACCATGGTTCACGTTATCTCTCAATGGATCTTGTTTTGGTTACTTTCAAGGCAAGAGAGGGATTAGACAAGGGGATTCCATCTCCAATTTTGTTTACAATATGTATGGAGTATTTAAGTCAGATTCTCATGTCTGCCACTGTTAGGAGGGAGTTCACTTTCCACCCTTTATGGAGAGCACTGAAGTTGTCACATCTGTGTTTTGCAGATGACCTTCTGATGTTTTGTAGAGGGGACATGAGTTCTCTCATTGTTATTCTGAGAGCCTTTGCAACTTTTTCTGGGTCTTCAGGGTTAGCAATGAACCAAGAGAAATCAGAGATTTATTTTAATGGAATGGATGCTGGGGAGGTTGCATTTATTCTGCAACTGTCAGGTTTCAAGGTGGGTCAATTTCCTTTCAGGTACTTAGGCATTCCCATTACTTACAAAAGAATGGCTGTGGGAGATTGTTCTAGGCTGGTAGAGAAGATTGTTGAGAGGATTCGAGGGTGGGGGGCTAGGAAGCTTGGCTATGCTGGACGTTTAGTTCTTATTAAAGCTGTCCTCGCTCAACTTCATGTGTTCTGGGCCAGAATTTTCATAATTCCAGTCACTGTTATTGATAAAATCACAAGCATATACAGGAACTATTTATGGGCTGGCAGTGATCAGTATGGTAGAGCTCCTGCTGTAGCATGGGAAAAGATTTGTATGGGGAAAAATATGGAGGTTTGGGGATTGTGGACTGCAGGCTTTGGAATACTGCCCAGATTGCCAAGTACATTGCTTGGTTAGCTACCAAAAGTGATCACTTATGGATTAAGTGGGTGGATCACATTTATATGAAAGGTAGACACTGGTTTGATTATACTCCTACTCCTAATTCAAGCTGGGTGTGGAGGACAATCTGCCAGGTTAAGGATAGGGTGAAATATGGCTTTGTGAATGATGTCTGGTGCGTAAACCAGGGGCATTATACTGTGGCTAGTGGATATGATTGGCTGCAGGGTACTCAGGTTAGGGTGAACTGGTTTCATCTTATATGGAATAGGTTAAATCTGCCTAAGTACTCCTTTATTGGATGGTTAATGATTCAGGGGAGGCTTTACACTAAGGACAAGATGATGAGATTTGGTGTTATTTCTGATGGTTTGTGTGAGATCTGCAGGGCACAGTTAGAGGATATTCAACATCTCTTCTACTTGTGTGAATTTAGTACCAGATGCTGGACCCTATTGAGGGATTGGCTAGGAGTAGCTCTTCCTGCCAATGACATTTTGCCTTGGTGTATTGCGTGGAGGTGCAGATCTCTGTTAAAGAAGCAGTTAGTATATGCAGTTGTGGTGGCCTTGATTTACCACATATGTATGGCAAGGAATATCTGTAGAGAGGAGAATAGGGTTCCTGCTCCATGGTACATAGTTAATGAGGTTATGAGATACATTCAGAATTTGTATAGAAGCAGGGAATGGTCGTCTAGATTTAAGCCTAGTGTTATTTTGTAATGCTAAGCTGTGTGTGTAGGTTATGCTTGTGAGCAGTGTGTAACAATGTTGATGCAATGGTTGGTTTCTTAATTAATATATATATTCACATTTCACCAAAAAAAAAACAAAAAAAAAACTAGAGAGTAATTAAACTAGAATTAAAGAAAGATTACAACTTTTATTGAAGAAATATTGAGAGAGGAAAATATTCTAGGATTCTTGTCTTACAAAATAAGAGAGTAAAATAGAATAACTAATCTAATTGGTAGTGTGTAATGTATGTGTTAAAAATAAATGAGGGTGTAGTGTATAAATATCCTAATTTTCTAATAATAATAATAATAATAATAATAATAATAATAATAATAATAATAATAATAATAATAATAATAATAATAATAATAATAATAATAATAATAATAATAATAATAATAATAAAGTAATAATAGTAATAATAATAAAAAAAATAATAAAAAAAAAATAATAATAATAATAATAATAATAATAATAATAACAATAATAATAATAATAATCAGGCGATTTTGCTGCGACTTGCTGCGAATTGCTGCGTCAGGTTGGACGGCCACCTCACGTCGCCGGCCACCTTTCACCGTCGGCCTCCTCACGACGCCGGCGTCATTGGATCGTCCTTTCGTGCGCTGTTCTTCTTCTTTTTTCTATTAGGGCATCGTCTCTTTGTGTTTCTATTTTAGGGTTCGTGTGTCGTGGTTGTCGTCTGTTCCCGTCAGTCTAGGTCTTCTTTACCCTCAACAACCTTTTACTCCGGCGACGTTCATCGGATTTGGACTGTGTTGTTGTTTACGGGAATGCGACCTCGGGTTTTCGACTTCAGTTCTGCTGGTGGTTGTGGTCCTCTGATGTGGGCTGTCTTGACGTTGACGTCTGACCATCCACACGGTGTTGATCAGCGGTGGGTAGTTCTGTGCTGGTCTGGGTAACAGTTGGTTCGTCGGAGTTCTTGCTTCATCTGGCTGCCGCCTGTTACTATTCTGCCAGTGTGCGTTTTTTTTCACCTTTTCCATTTGTTTTTTTTTCCGACTGCCTTGCTACTGCTGCATGTGCTGGTCACCGCGGCCTGGATAGTGTGGGCTAGTCGTAGCGTTGGCATAGTGTTGTTTAGCATCTTCTTTTGTTGCCATTTGCTACTTGCGGGGTTACCGGCATTTGGTGTTCCCGTGGTTGTCTTGGGTTCGCTACATTTGATTGCTTGCGGGTGGGTTAGGTTGGCCGTGAGTGGTTTATTTTGCTTTCTTTTTCGACTGCTTTGTTTTCTGCGAGCCTCTAGCCGCTTGTGGGTGTGCCGTGTGGTGGTGTTCGTCCTGGTGGTTTTCTTTGGTGGCTATATTTTTCGTGCAGGTTGGAGGCGGGTTCTTTCATGCCTGAACTTGTGCGGTTTCATTGTCCTTTTTCGAGTCTTCATGTGTGTCCGGATGGGTTTGGTAAAGGCCTTACTAAGGCTGCATGGCAGAAACATTTTCAGGACCGGCATTGTCATGATGGTGCTTTAGAGCTTACGCGTCAAACTCTTGTTGATAGTCTGACTGTTTACTCTAATGCCGAAATTACTTTGAAGCGGATGGGGCCCTGGTTGGTGGGGTATGCTTTAAAACCCGTACCACTCATTCTAGATGTCGGCATAGTCGGGGTGATATTGTGGTGCCTCCGGAGTGTGTTGATGGCCTCTACAGCTTTCATATTTACGGTATTCCGAGACCTTTGGCTCCGTCTCCTTCGGTTTCTTCGTCTGATGATGGTGTTGAGCTTGTTCAGTGGTCTATATCCTCGCTTGATCGTTTGTTGTCATTGGGCCTTCGCACCGTGAAATCTATTCCTCCCAAGTGCCGTCTTGGGTTTGCTCGGGCTTTGAAAGGGGTCCTGGATGATGTGGTTGATTCACCTGGTGACCTCTCCCGCTGGATTCGTTTGCTAGTTTTGTCTCTTTGTCTGCTTAAGACCTTCGCTCCTCGGAGTAATCTTGAGTGTAGGACTGTTAATCGGCGCCAGCGTCAGGAGGAGAGTATTGTCAGGGCTATTCTTGCTTGGGGAACACCCGGGGGGGGGGGGGTTGTAGTTGTTGCAGGAGTGTTTGGATGTGGGTTCTTCTTTGTTTCATGTGGAGGAGGATCTTGATTTGAGTGAGCTTAACCTCCGTCAATGTCGGCGGAAGATTGGTGATGGTCACTATACTGCTGTTGTTCGGGTGCTTTCTTCCTCTGGGGTCGCCCCCTACTCCAATGCCACTCTTGTTGACTTGCGTGAGAAGCATCATGCTGTCCCACCTCCTTCATTGCCTCCTTTGTCTGGGGATCATCATCCTCTGGTTGCCTCTTCGACGGTGGTTTTGGATATGATTCGGAGCTTCCCACGTGGTACTTCTTGTGGGAGGGATGGGTTTCGTGCCCAGCACCTTATGGACTGTTTAAGTGGCGCTGCTGTGGCTATCTCTGATAATTTGATCACTTCTATTACTAGGGTGGTTAATCTTTTTCTTGAGGGTCGGTGTCCTCTAGCTCTAGGTGAGTACATAGCCAGCGCCCCTCTCACACCGCTTGTTAAACCGGGTGGTGGTGTTCGTCCTATTGCTGTTGGCACTGTCTGGAGACGGCTTGTCTTTAAGGTTGGTGCTTTTCTGGTTGGTCCTTCTTTGTCTTCTTACTTTGCTGGTCTTCAGTTTGGGGTGGGTGTGTCCGGTGGAGGAGAAGCTATCTTGCATGCCTTGAATCGGCTCATTGAGGCTCGGGGTGCTGAGGAGGGACTTTCTATGTTGCTGGTTGATTTCCAGAATGCTTTCAACCTTGTTGATCGTACGAACATGCTTCAGGAAGTCCGCCGTCGTTGCCCGGTTCTTTCCCGTTGGGTGGAGTTCTGTTACTCCAGCCCTGTCCGTCTTTTTTATGGGGAGTATTGCTTGTGGTCTTGTCAGGGTGTCCAGCAGGGTGATCCCTTGGGTCCTTTATTTTTCGCTTTGGTTTTGTATCCCTTGGTGAGCAAAATCCGGGACTCTTTTGACCTTAATTTGTAGGCGTGGTACTTGGATGATGGCACCATCGTTGGGAACACTTTGGAGGTGGGAAGGGTTTTGGATTAGATTATAGCTGATGGCCCTCGTTTTGGACTGCATCTTAATGTCTCCAAGACGGAGGTCTTTTGGCCTGTTGAGGATCCTCGGAGTCGGCTTCCCGGGGTTTTCCCCTCTTCTATTGCTCGGCCCTTGCGTGGTGTTACAGTTTTGGGTGTACCTGTCAGTACTTGTCCTGGCTTTGGCAGTGAGATTGTGGCGAAGAGAGTGCTTAAGACCATTGTGCTAATGGACTTGGTTGCGAGGATTGAGGACCCGCAATGTGAGTTGCTTCTGCTTAGAGCTTGTACTAGTATTTCTAAGCTCTATTTCTCTCTTCGTACTTGCTCCCCCAGTGTTTTTGGGTCGGTCCATCTTACTTTCGATGCTGCTCTTCGTTCCAGCTAGGAACGTATTGTCACCTCGTCTGGCCCGGGTTTGGGGGATTGGCAGTGGCGCCTTGCTACATTCCCTTTCCATCTTGGTGGTCTTGGTGTCTATGCGGCGGGAGATGTTTTACACTATGCTTTTATTGCGTCCCGTTTGCAGTCTGCTGATTTGCAAGCTAAGCTCCTCAGACCTTCTGGTATTGTAGCTGCTGGCCCTGCTTTTTACGATGCCGTACGGGTGTTTTCTGTGACTACAGGTTCTACTTTCTTAGGTAACCCTAGTAAAATTGTTGCCCCCAAACTTATGAAGAAATTGGCAGACATATATTTCGCAACGGTTGCTGCTGCCTCAGAGTCTGTTTTCTCTTTGACACCACGCCAGCTTGCTTTGTGGCAGTCTCAGCAGGGTTCCCACCCCTCTGATTGGTTGCGTGCGGTTCCTATCTCGCGGTTGGGTCAGACTATGAACGGGAAGACTTACCGTAGTGTGCTTGGGTATCGTCTGGGTGTTCCGTTATTCACGGTAAATAGGCCCTGTCCTGCTTGCTCTCGGGTTTTTGCTGATGACGTTTTTGGGGACCACGCTGTTTCTTGTACTGGTACTGTGGGCGTCAAACATCGGCACAACCTCGTCCGTGACACTCTTTTCGACATATGCTATAGATCTGGTATTTCTGCGGGAAAGGAGGTTGATATCGGTTTGGTTAACGGGCATGGTGGCTCTCTTCGTCCTGCGGATTTGCTGCTTTATTCTTGGGACAAAGGGCGTGATGTGTGCGTTGACTTGACAGGGTCTTCTCCTTTGACTCAGACACGGATGATGGATTTTGTGCCCGACCGGGTTGTCGCTGATGCTGCTCAGCGTAAGTGTGCTAAGTACAGGGATTTGTGCGCGACAGCTGGTTATGGTTTCCTTCCCTTCTTTTTCTCTTCACTTGGGGAGCTGGGTTCGGATGTTGTTGCCTTGCTCAAGCGGATCTAGAAATTCTCGGTATCTCAGGATGCGAGGGCTCGGGTGGCCGCTTACATTTTTACTAGACTTACCTTTGTTGTTGCTAAGGGTGTGGGAGCCCAGATTGTCTCTCGGCTCCCCACCAATTTCATGTAAACTTTTATTTTTCTTTTAATGAAAGATGCGCGCATCCTTTAATAATAATAATAATAATAATAATAATAATAATAATAATAATAATAATAATAATAATAATAATAATAATAATAATAATAATAATAATAATAATAATAATAATAATAATAATAATAATAATAATAATAATAATAATAATAATAATAATAATAATAATAATAATAATAATAATAATAATAATAATAATAATAATAATAATAATAATAATAATAATAATAAAAATTGGTGGGGAGCCGAGAGATAATAATAATAATAATAATAACAACAACAACAACAACAACAACAACAACAACAACAACAACAACAACAACAACAACAACAACAACAACAA